>NC_052508.1:29091689-29359189 GCF_014356525.2 Nilaparvata lugens | reverse complement strand
TTCTAGCCAAGAAGCTTAGAAGAAGACAGCACTTCCCTTTTAAAATCCTCACCGTTCAGACCTCGTTAAAGTTACCAAGACCTATTTGTAAGATTTTCGTTCGATTTTATATGTTCTATTTGTGAGCCAATATTTTAGGCTAATCTATTTGTTATTTGTAAATCTATTTTCATCAATCGATAAATTAAAAGTTTAAAGTTAAATCATCCCTTAATTAATTTGGTGAAGGAAATATTAAATTAAAATTCCCCACGTGCTGAGACCGAAGCTTGGACCACCGCCGATCAAACGATTTTGATCTAAAGAAGAAAACCACGACCGTCAAGGAATTTCACGTGAGTTATAACTTTAAAGGGGCCCCAATCTACGCTTCGAAAATATTACAGTGCAGAAAAATATAAAATTTTCTTCGTTAAATTATTGGCCACGCCGACAAGCGCTTTTAGTTATTAAGAGCCTAGAATTTATTCATATAGAATTTATAAGAACTTGTAGTTGATTAACTATCCTCCGCTGCCAGAACCACGTCCCCGAACAATTTTAAAAAACATTTTTTAATTCATTTTTCACTATTTTTTCAAAACTGTTAAATTTTATCAATTGTAAAATTCTGTCGAATCATGCATGGTATCATGCGAGTACAAGAAAATTGCTAATCATTTTTGTTAATGTTAAACCACTTTCAATCTGTAAATCATATTCTGAATCTGCACTGTGATATCATATATTTTATTATAATATATTTCAATTTTGTTAATTCGTTTTCTGAGTTCGATTATTTCTTAAGCCTGTCAATTATTGTGTCTGATACGTTCTATATCATCAAGAATCGATCGAATACGATCATTGAAATAATTGAATTAAGCTGGATATTGGAACAGGTCTAAGTGGATGTAGTGAGTGGGGTCAGATCGAGATATTTGTTCTTTGTCCTTACCTGCTCATATATCAGCTTTTATCTGTTACCAACCTCGACTTAGGAGCGAATACATCAACAGTACAGCAGATGCAGCCAGAGATCATATAATTTCCTACAATAGAGCTTAAAACCCGACAAGACTCTGTTCTCGAAATATATTCTGAACGATATTTGGTCCAAGTACCGTATTTAAATCCTTCAGAACTTATTAGAGACGCAGTCCCGTAAATTATCTACATCGGGATTTTTGCTCGACCTGTATGATTTTGAATGCTCATTCTTCACAGGTAATAATTTTAAGGTATCCGTATTCAGTGTTTAGCGTCCGCTACACTACTTCTAAAAATTTCATCACCATACAATCTGTCATAAGAAGAATCAAGGGTGAGCGAGCGTTTAGGCCTCCTGCGATTCCGACAATTGTATTGAATCTTGTAGTGAGTCAATCAGTCTGGTGTACACTTAGCGTCCACGCACGCAGTTACAAAATTTATAACCTCAACACCATTGACTCAGTGCAAGATTCACCCTACGTGTATCGACTTATCCTTGGAGGTGAGAGTGACTCCCCCAGGAAGAGCTTCACAGTGTGTATGTGTGTATGTGTGTATGTGTGTTTGTGTGTGTGTGAGTATGTCGGTGAACTCCATAACTCAATTCCTGATTAACCGATTGACTTGAAATTTTAGACTTAAGGTCCTTATACCATGAGGATCCGACAATAATAATCAATAAAATTCAATCCAAGATGGCGGAAAAAATGGCTGGTAATTACTAAAAAACCATCATCTATGCCCTATCAACTGACATCAGTCTCATTTCTGGAAAATTGCAGGAGCTCCGTGAAATTCTTGAGAAAAATGGCGTATAATTACTAAAAAACCATGTTTTTCACGGTTTTCTCGAAAATGGCTCTAACGATTTTCTTCAAATTTATATCATGGATAGCCCATGGATAGCCCTATATGTGTGTGTGTGTGTATGTGTGTATGTGTGTATGTGTGAATGTGTGTGTGTGTGTGTGAGTATGTCTGTGAACACCATAACTCAATTCCTAATTAACCGATTGACTTGAAATTTTAAACTTAAGGTCCTTATACCATGAGGATCCGACAATAATAAATTCAATAAAACTCAATCCAAGATGGCGAAAAAAATGGCTGATAATTACTAAAGAACCATCAACTATGCCCTATCAACTGACATGAGTCTCATTTCTGGGAAAGTTGCAGGAGCTCCGTAATATTCTTGAGAAAAATGGCGGATTATTACTAAAAAACCATGTTTTTCACGATTTTCTCAAAAATAACTTGACCGATTTTTTTCAAATTCATACCATGTATAGTTATTTATCAGTTCTATCAACTAACATGAGTCACCTTTCTGGGAAACCAATGGGGGGTCCACCCCATCCTTGAGAAATGGACTTAGTAACCTCCTTCTCGTGCATGAGGTAGGTAGGTACCGCAGTTCATAAAAATAACACATAGTCGAGATATTTCATCTCTAGAACAGCTGTTTTTACGGCTTTAAAAAAAATGACGATTAAAAAAATCATCGAATTTCACAATTCACACAAAGAAAAAGTTCTCTGAAAACAATTATATTATACACATAATACAGAAGTCTGATCGTAGTTTCAAATATGAGCAAGGAAAGTTGTGTGAGTGCAACGTTAGTAGACAGTCTACTAACTTTGGTGTGAGTGCAACGTTAGTAGACAGTCTACTAACTTTGGTGTGAGTGTACCACACCAGATTTTTTGAATGAGGACCAAAATTAACAGTGAAAATATTTGACTGGCGTACCGTAATTGATCTGCTTACAAGAGGAAGTTATGTGATATCACGTGATGAAATATATAAACTATTTTGTAGCACTTCTTATACTGTAAACAGTGACATTTTTCATTTCCATAATCATGTGAATGATATAAATATTATTTTGACTTGACTGTGGAAACGTATTCACTCTAAAATACTAACAACGAATGCAGGGTTTGGAATGTCTGACCCTTATGACCTACAAAACTCATACTTTTATCTTATTCGGTTCTAGAACTTATAACCATTTGATACTATAGCAAGTGACATTAGAACAAGGACATCTGTTAGGAACATTGATCTACTTTATGTAGGAAATGACCATCACACAGTCAATTGACAGAGGAGATAACTGCCGTAACGAATCAAAGACTGCATTATTTTCATTACTACATCAAAATGTACACCGCCAATCGGTTTGTGATGTGCGGATGTTTTCCGTTGGTAGAACTATATTATGATGATGTAGAGCCACTATGATAATTCGAAATACTTTATTTTTAGGAAAAGCTAGGCTATTGCTTTCTCGTAGTCAGAAAAATGCCATGCATCTTCGATAAACTAGAAGGTATATTGTTCAGTTTGTGTAAATTACAAGATAGATATAGCTATCGAATCATCAATCTGATTATTCATTCCATTTAATTATGAAAATACGTAGTGGGAAAAAACAGGCAAAGCCTATTCCTAATACAGTTTTGAAAAAATAAATTCCAAATTCTCATGCTATGTCCAAATTTCTGTTTATGACAAAGGTTTTTTACCCCAAGAATAATCCTGAATAAATCAATTTTGAAGGTATAATAATAAAGTTAGTGACCACAAAACTGCTATTGCAATGTTTTATTGGAATATTGAAACTGATTATCAACGATTTTTGGAACCTATAACGTTGGATAAATCACTTTCACACAAACATCTTCTTGTTCAAATGAATGCACTAATCAATGAGTTAATGTATTCCATGACATTACAATAGAAATAAGAAATATATTAGAATTGTTTCATCATACTGGAACAATAAAGAAGGTTCAATCCAGTCACTTGCCATCATCATTACTGTTGATGAATAATAAAGATTAGAATTACTAATTTTAATAGAATAATTGAGTCATTCACTAATATTCAACTGCAATCTAACTTATAAGTACATGCGTTGTACTTATTACGGTAAATTGTTACGTAAGCTCATGTTGTTACATGGAGAGGCCATCTACTGATCACTACTGAAATCTTTCTTCAGTTTCTATCAGTGAAAAAATATAAAATGGTGGTATGAATGTGAAATGGTCTGCTAGGTGTTGTAAAAGTTTCAAAGGAAACATTTGGCAGGAAATGCACAGTTGAGAAATTGTTGGAACACATGTATAATCCTCGGGTTTTAGGGGAGAGTCACATAATAGGAGGTCGAGGTTATGGATGGAAAAATGGAGGAACAGATGTCTGGAGGATGCTAACCGTTTTATTTGAGCAGAGGGTGTCAAGGAGGAGGAGAGCTCAATTTGAGAGAATTTGTCACTGCCTTATCCTGCCACTATCGATCATTCCATCTAGTGTTTCCGACACTTTTACAATCCAGCTCACTTCTAGCCTACGTTGCTGTTCACTGATGAAATATTGACGCAATTCAACACCAAACTTGCTCCTCCAACTTTTTCTCTTGTTTAAATTGACCAAAAATTGAGTCTATTTGATTCAGCGATTTTTTATTCACCACTTAAATCTAGAGAATGAAATGATGGATGTATCTAACTAGATCAATATTAACTAGAATAGAAACCAACAGGATGTACGAGGAGCGAGTGGAAAATTAGATCGAATTGAGAATTTTCGAGTCAAAAATATGGAATGAAATATGAAACATATAAGTAAAAATGTTGAATATATATTTTTGAAAATGATCTACACTAGTGTAGAGAAGTTCACGTTACAGTCTACGTGGACAATTGATATTTTCCAATAAAACATTTCAATATGTCATTGAAGGCACATAGTACAGTCAACGAAAGATTATAGAGGGAAAAGTTAGGAATACAATTTTTGACCACGCAGCTCTTTAAAAGATAGTAAGGGGGTAAACATATCAAAAGTCCTCACTCCTACACCCTGTGCTAAAGGGGTGGGGTTGGTTTGAAAGTACCATATTTTGGTTTTTTGCACATATTTCGAACAATATGCGTCTTTCGAAAATTGTATTGCAAGACAAAATTAAAGATTACAAATTAGCCTAAAAGTTTAATCTGTAACAATTTTCCATAAATCTTTTAGTTTTCTAGGTATGAGCTGTCGAAAAAGTCACATTTTAAGAAAGACCGTTCCGGCTCCGTTTATTTCATCTTTTTGGCCCTTCAACGATTGATTGGAAAAATCCGTGCTAATCATGAGCTCATAGACCATAATATTTTTTTCAATTTCATGTATTATTTCACTATTTTACGCATCTCCCCAGGATTGTTGCAGCCATTATAGTGTTGAGTGTAAAATCTTCAGTTTAAAACAACAATTATTATAGATCAATTGATAGGGAAATTTGGAGGGAACGTTTGGAACACAATATTTGACTTCGCAGCTTTATTTGGACTAGTTGGAAGGTGAACATATCAAAAGTCCTCATCCCCACCCCTTGTGCTTTAGGGATAAGTGTGGTTTGAAAATTTGGTTTCCTCATTTCTGGCTAACACGCATTTATTCTGGAAACAATGCATTTCAGCGACTTGACTAACAAAACAAAAATGAAGCTAGATAAAATTCCTAAAAGTCTTGTGAAGTAATGTTATGTGATATCTCCTTTAGTTTTCGAGATATTCACTTTTAAAAGTGTGAAGTTTTTGAAAATACAGCTTTTTCCAACTTTTTGCACTTTCAGGGGTTATTACTAAAAAACAATGCATCGAAAAAATAATTATTGGAGCTTGGGCTGTAGAGGATTCAATTCCCTTTGATCTGATGTATTATTACACCATTCTATGTTTTCCATTAATTGTTATAACAGCTTTAGTGTTGGGTGTGAAATTCTCAATACAGCAACAATAGATCATTTTTGACAATGCAATTTATTGTTTCGAATGAACGGATTCAAGGATCCAAAGGTTCAAAGAACCCCACACGTCAACCGACGTTTATTGTGTTCACAATACCTGTGTTCTCCACAAGAACCAGGCTTGTCGCGATCCAGTGTGACATGCTTGGCAGCCTCCTCAGACCGATTAGTCCTCGTGACCTACGTGAGTTCCACTCCTGCCCTTCTTTGAAAGTCCTACCGCAAAGGAAGAGGTGGCCAAGTTGCCTCTAGGGTGCCCGGCCACCCTTGACTCAGCCTCTTGACACACATTTGTGCCTGGAGTTTCATCCATCTCTGGTCTCTTGGGCTTTTCTTTTTGCCCCTCCAAAACTCTGCAGGGTCAAAAATCTCACCTCTCCCAAGAAGTGGGCCTGAATGGCCGCCCTTCTCTGAGCATTGGTGAGTTTTGGTCTCTCCACCCAAAAACTCGTGACCTACGTGAGTTCCACTCCTGGCTTCTTTGTAGGTCCTTCCGCTGAAGAAGGGGTTGCCAAATTGCCTCTACGGCACCTGGCCACCCTCGACTTAGCATCTTGACCTACATTTGTGCCTGGAGTTTCACCCATCTCTGGTCTCTTGGGTTTTTCTTTTTGTCCCTCCGAAACTGCTCTGATGGGTCAGATTCCGTGGGTTTGAAGGCAAGGCAACTTCTGGAGTTGCCTTGAGGTCCATTTTAGTCGGATCCTACGACAAGCTTGGATACTGTGGGTGAATTCTGGTTTTCAACACATTCTTGTGTACGATGATCGACTCAAAGCTCCCCCAACCCACAGGGGGCCAATGTAATTTAGTCACACTATCTGGAACATAGTTTTTGACTCTGCAGCTTTATTAAGACTAGTTAGAAGCTGAACATATTGAAAATCCTCATCCCTAACCCTTGTGCTAAAGGTGGAAAACCGGCAAGTTGACACTTGTCAATGGAAATGGTAGTTATAATTATAAAATTTCCAATTCAAAGAAGTTTATTTACGTTCAATATGGATCCATCCATGAAGTAATAGATTCATATAGGTGAAACTTTCATGAAATGGTTTGTGTAATAAGTTCCCCTTAAGGAGTTGAGGGGTGAAATTTGAAGTGAAATCTTGGGAAAAAGTATTATTGAGCACTAAGGAATTCCCACAATATATGGAAATAACGATTTATGACTTTTCAATAGATGGAAGATCACTATAAAATCACCTCTATGAAATTGTTGAAATTTTCAAGAATAATGGAGAAGTTTTATTGATTTCCCAATTATTAGGCCCACAGTGCAAATTATTTCCAACTTCAGGTTGAACACTATGCGATGAGGATAATCGATATTGTATTATTTTGGTGAGGATATGAATATATATCGTCTGAACGTTCACACTGTTTCGGTAAATAGTGACCTGCAAACGCATATTGCTGGTTTCTGGTGAGGAACTTAATATCCGTTGTGTGATGCCGGGTATTATTCAATTTATAATAACAATAAAGTGGGTCTGGAGCGGGAGCTGGAGTCCGAACTCGGAAGACGTGAGCTGTTTTCGAAGCAGCCTAATAAACTTGTTATGTTATTTCGTATCCCGGTGGAGCGGACAAGTTTATCTACAGTTTGATCTCTTGCAACGCTATTACACATACCCAACTCTTTTCGGTCTTCTTCGTTTATGCTCTAATTCTGGGCTACAATAGTTTTGTGGAAACGTTTTGTATTTCAGATTCTTCGTTCAGGCCATTCGATTGTCATCTACTACTTTCTTTCAATATTTTGACTGAGGATGAAATCTTTCTAACAGTAGAGCTCTCGTCAAGAGTCAGTAGATGTGATTAATGTAAATTGATCGGAAAATTAGATTGTTTCAAATCAAATGTCCAAATCATTTAGACTATTCCAAATAGGCCTATTGATGTCTATTCAGAAGTAATGAATCTGACAAAGAATGAGGTATTGAATTCAAAAGGCTAATATGGGCAGAGATCATTATAATGAAATGTATAGTTACAGCTACTATAATCATAACAAGAGCATTACCATGAAAACTCGTAACAAATCGTAGCATCTCACATTGCTAACTGAACTGCTGAATCAAAAATTGAATCCGTATAATAGGCTTTATTTAATCAACTGATATAACCCGATTATTTCCAGATCCGATCTTTATTATCACGTCGATGTTATTTTAAAAAGCCAGAGGCAGAGGAAATGATAATCATGAAACCTCCCAATATTATCAACTGTGTTATAGTGAGAGATCGTTATTTTTGTGATATGAAGTGGACTCATCTGAGTTCCAGAATTATGTCATCAACACAGGCGGAAAATGGTGTTGTTCTTCTCACTTCCGGAAGCAATTATTTTTTCGCCCGTGTTTGGCCACACCTGGTGTTTACTTTCATCCACAGGACACAGGACACAGGACATGGGACATGGGACATGGGACACTGGCCGATAGCCAGCGGCCTATCACAAACAGCGAAAGGAAACGGCTGATAACGATACCACGTGCAACTTTTATTGTCCCGATTCGTTTTTGTTGACTTCTTCAGACTTCCTGAATTTTTTATCATTCTCTCGGAAAGCTAGTCTGCTACTCTCTTGACCGCCTCCAATGTTTCAGGTACTGGGCCAAGTGCTTCGTGGTGTTTGGCTTCCGAACAAAATTGAGAAGTCAATTTTTAATTATCGAAGAAAACATTCCTTGTTAATCTCATCGATGCTGAAGCTTGAAACTGAAGCTGAAATTTCATCCATAGATCGTTGAAAATTACATATTGCCCGCAAATTGTAGGCATTTCGGCACATTATAAAACCGTAGATATAGGCCTACTATCATTTCATTTAATACATCGATGATTTTGAACCTATAATCCGGGAATGATTGTAACTCAACCCTTAAAAATTACTATTCCATATTCTCAAATTTTGACTATAGCTATTTGTTTGTATTATAAATTACATAATTACACTGAACTATAATTAATTGAATTTAAATTGTAACGATGTGTTAGATATCAGAAATGAAATGCATATCAAACTTCACATTCCAATACCAGCTCAATAGCAGCTTTTACATCATATCAATACAAGCTTCTTGTATCAAGAATAATTTGATATGTCACATTGAAATTATTCAATTCTTTATCAGAAATACTCGACTAGTATAGATTGCTGTATTTTGTTTAGATTATTACATGTAGTGTCAAATGAAAGCAAAACATTATCCATTGAAAAAAGATCACATTGAAAAGTCACTAAATACAGTTTCGCAGAAAAAATTGCTTGAATGAAGCCCAACTTACCCAATACCAATTATGAACTTTTGCGATCATCTAGCGTGGAGCTATACTTGGTCATTCAAATGTTAGCTTGGATAGCTCGGGGTGATCGTTACCAGGCGCAATAATCCTATCCATTAATAATACCAACTTTTTAGCTAGTGATTACGTGGTGAATGTGTGGAGTATGACATTGCGAATTATAAAGGATATTCGGTGATTCATTGTATCATTCTGTACGCGGACTAACTGGCTAACTGGCCACGCAAGCGGCTCGTAAATTATATCACTTGGAAACTAACAGTAATTCACATAACTACAACAATTCATCGATACTCTACTATGACTGTTTTGAATTCATATTTATAATCTCCTGGAGTATTTCTGGATTTTCAGAGTGGAAAATTCAGAATGCTGATTGTTGTATTCCATTTTCAAAAGGGGAAAGTTTAAAACTACAAACAATACCAATAGAACTATTAGTAACTATCTACAGGAATCTATTGAGTAAGGAGAAAAGTCATCCTTCGGAATTAGAAAATGCCACTTGATGGAAAAATAATTAATTGCTGAATAAAATAATTCGTATACGCCGACAATAATAATATTATGATTCTTGATAACAGCCATGTAACTGAATCATTTCAATAATAGTGAAGTTACTGAGAGCTACGTTTCAAGAGATCGATTTCGAAAGAACGAGGACTCTTTCTTAATCTCTCATGAATATAATCTGCTCTACTGAATTCAGAGTAACCCCACTTACTGCTCTTACATCTCACAAGTGGCCCAATTGAAAGCAGTATGGTACTGGAAGGGTGCATATAAATTCTCAACAGGAATTCTAACAAGCGTTCTAAATTAAAACGCAGATCTATTTCATCTGCTCTGACTGACATACTGGAATGGGGCGAGGCTTCTGCAACCCACAGTCAAAGTAGCCGCGTCTTGCTGCTTTTCGGATTGTAAATTTCAGTTGGCGAATGTCGGCTCTACGCTCTCGTTCTAATTAATTATGGGGGAAAGTGGGCGGATATTGGAGGAAAGTAGAGTGTTCCGTATCTAAACAGTACTGACTGAAAGGGGGATTGGGAATAAAAGGATTTGGAACGGGAATCGAACAGGAATCTCTTCACTTCACTCAAGTCTGGCTGCTACTAGAGTGAGGGATTGTAGACAAAGGAAGGATTAGATATTGCCGCTGACATGAAGATCCCAATCTCAGTTTTTTGGATTCCGTTCTATAAAACATTAATTTTAATAGAACGTATAAGAGGACTGAAATACTACGAATTCAGATGCTATAACAATGGTTTTCTACAGGATGGTCTATGGCTATGGACAATGGTTATTTTTGTGTATGGATCATAAACTGAATCTACTCAATTGCCGTCCGAGGTGAGTGAGGCTCGCAATGAGGAAAGAAGGAGTTTAAAAATTATTTTATTCCTCTCCTAATCATTGTTTTAATTCTGTGTATGAGAGTCCGGTCTCGCAAGCTGTCAAACTATCTCGCAATCATTGGAAAAACTTCAATAAATTAAATGAAATAATGATTAATAGCTCAAACGGAATGAATAAAATAATGTATTTGTAACCTCATTTATGATTTAATTGTTCAATTATAATTCATTAACAAATAAATACATTGCGCTTCTCATAAGAAAATGTATATTATCATAGTAAAGCTTCGTCCAAGTATTAATAGATCTATCAATTTGAATAGTTTGAGAGATACATTATTATTCCACCATGACATCGTATTTGAAGGACTGAACTATTTATCCCCTCTGACGTGCCCAGCTTGCCTTTGACCTTCGACCCTTCTCACTCTTAAACATCATCTCGAGTTCATCAAAGAGCAACATATGCATAGAATTCAAATTCATTTGGTAATCAACGTTCAAAGGGCAATATGCTTGTGAGTCAGGACCCACCACATCAATCACAATGAACACAGGAACGCTAGGTTTTGTCTGACCGGAGGATAATGGTATTCTTGGCAAGGAACTCTTGAGGTTGTTCCGTTTCTACATTCTTTTTTCCGTTGTTATAGTATTCATCCCAAAAGAGAAGGTCGTAGGGGTGGCCGATATTTACAGATATCCTATCGGCATTGAGGAGGAGCTCTCAACCAACTCTCTCGTCTTTGAAAGCCTCTCGTCGTGTGGAACAGCCAGAACAAAGCGGCCTGTTTTGATTTGCATAGACATTCACTACACTTCACTTCTACTTATCCGTCAGAGCTTTCAGTCGATCTGCATCTCTGTCGAACCATCGCAGTCCACAATCCCAACCAAGGCAGCGCCCTCTGACGAGCGACCAACGAGTCTGTTTTATTCATGGCGAGGTCACTGGAGAACGGGGACGGGGGCCCGTTATCGTCGATAGGCCCCCTCGTTATCAGCAGGCTTGGCTTCTGTTGAAATGGAGACTGTGGAAACGTCTGATTATGCCAGTCGCATGTGAACGAAACCCTCTCTGTCAAAACATTTCATCCAAAAAGCTCATTCAATTCTGAGTGCTTTCATGAAGAATACAATAATACAGAGATTGAATCTCAATGCCTATTAGGTGAGGGTGGAGTTTTTTCTCCATGAGATAAGATATTTGAGAATCGCATTCGCCTAAAAAACAAGGGTTTCCCCTATAACGAATACCAATGCTCTCATTATGAAGATTCATTTCCAGGAACGATGTTGACAGAATTAATTCCGATAAACACATAAAAAAATAGCCGAAATTATTCCAGATTCTAGAATAAATTATGATTAAAACATGATTCATGGTTCTTGCTGAGAAGTTCTTGCTGAGTATGATATAAACTAGGAGATTGCCACTCTATTTGAGATTTGAGAGTAAATAAAATTATGATAGAGGTTGAATCTCTATAGATGTGAGTAATTCAATGTTTTTATAATTATATAAATTTTTGGGATCTGAATAAGTGATGGAATATGTACTCATATATTTTATGGTTGATGGTGGATTACTTTTACCTATAATACCTATTCACCTATAGACAATACTTTTACCTAGCTGATAAATTAATCAATAAAATTCCAGATTACCTTACGGAG
This sequence comes from Nilaparvata lugens, assembly GCF_014356525.2. Lineage (NCBI taxonomy): Eukaryota > Metazoa > Arthropoda > Insecta > Hemiptera > Delphacidae > Nilaparvata > Nilaparvata lugens. The sequence continues at coordinate 29,347,057 of NC_052508.1, read as the reverse complement.
CATATTAATCGAAATTATGTTACATTGCTTAAAAAAAGAACTATTGAATGGATAATTACCAGTAAAATCGAGGACATACTTTTCGAGAGACTCTTATCTTTGTTCCAATAGTATGTTTGCCATCTCTCTTCCTATCTCTTTTCATTCTTTCTCTCTTTCTTTCATCCTTATTCCACTTATTCATCATCTTCTTCTATTAATATTATAGACTATTATATAATTTCTCATTTCATCTTTTGTAAAATGACTCATATTGGATTTGTATTACTCTCACCTGCGCACAGGATTTTCCTTGCAGGTGATTGGTTTGTTATATTTTTGCTGAAAGTTTTTTCTTGTATATTTATTGTCGTTGGAGAACCAATAAAGAATTTTTGATTTGATTTGATTTTTGATTAGTCGAGTGAATTAATAGCTGAAAGTTGATTATTGATAGCTCAGTGAAGTTTCAAAAAACTCAATAGAAGTTTTCGCGAATATTGCAAAATCCATGTTCGATGATAAGTTCTCTTATCAGAAAATATAAACCTTAAACTGTGGAGAATAGTTTTACGACGTGGCCCACACCACTTGCAGCATAATCAACTGTCGAAGACATCGCATTTCAAATTGTCTAGCGCAATGAAATCGATCGATAAATTTATACGAGAGATAAAATTGAGAATTGAACACGTACAAGTGCTCTACTTAGCAGAGAGAAGTGAGGAAACAAGAGCATAAATGGCTGAGATGGCTTTTACATGGAGCAGATACAGTCTATCTATTCTAAATTCTGCTGCAACGTCATGAGGTGGAATGGATTTATCTTGATGAACGTTTTGGATTTTATGTGGGCGATACTACTCTACATAACAAATGCAAGACAATGAATCTTACAGGTTTCTTGAAACAATCTTTCATTGCACTTTAGAATGAATGAATTACACTGAGTGAGAATTAACATTTCAATCAGATCGCATCCTTAGTTGGCTGTTTCAAGGACTTGTTCCACTCACAAGAACCAATTTATAGATCTCTTGTTCAAAATTGACTATCCAATGACTCTAATCTCTCAGTCAAAATAGAAATCAGCAGAAAAAAATGTTAATTTGAATCAGTCTTATCACCACCCGACTACACTCCTGAATTCTGATGAATGTTTTGTAGAATAGATTTACGTTTTTTCGAAAGATTTATATACTCACTCGTCAAATCTGAATCGCAATGATCAATAACTTCAATAATAAACAACTTAATAAATATTTATTGAGAACATTATTCAATCATCTATCAGATCATTACATCTATCCTATTCTTAGCAAAATAATCTTGCAAAATTACCTTAGATTATATATAATTTTGTCACATACATGGCTTATTAATGATGTAACTTATTATCTCGACTCAATAAAAATCTCTTAGATTCTTCCTTATTTAATTCAATGATGATTTGTTGACTTATTACCTGAACTGGATGATCATCACATAGGTTCTTTGGTTCAATAAAAGCTCAATTCATGATGTCCAATGAGCTCTTTTATTGAATAATGAGATCTTTCAAGATACTCCTGATAATTTATTATGAAGTAACATCTCAAATCTGATAGCAAAGCTTGATAACTTGGCTATACAGATCAGCTACCTCACACTCCAGTTTATTTACCTAGATTTCCCACGCAAAACATCATGGAAGCTGAAAGTGTCTTGAAGCAGCAACTATCTCTTTCTTCTTCATCTTCCCTTCCCATAAAAGAATCTTGTTCAACGCTGATTAATACCCAACGTTGTCCTTTCGAGAGCCGTCCTATCGTCTTGTCATTGAGTAGAGCAGCACGTCGCTGCTTTTTCTGCTCATGAGTAAAGCTGAGGAGTGAAAAAGGCGACAGGTTGAAAGCTGAGAGAAAAACGCGATCGCTCAGGTAATTAATTAACTGCCTCCCGAAGTTTGGATGCCGTGCTCGTCTCTTGTAGATTGTAGCCTACAATGCGGATCTTCTAGAAGAGCGACTTTTTCATCGTTTTCAGTTTAACAAGCGCCTGCTTCCCCACTACCACTCCCCTGCCGTTGCGAACTTTGTTGATTATTTCTACCATGTTTTTTCGAGGCTGAAGTACTCAATTGGCTATCAGTCTGTCTTTTTTATTGTAAATAAGAAAACTGTGTAAGGTGAGCTGGTTTTTGGGCAGAGTTGACGATGTGACTCACACCAACTAATGAGATAAACGTAGAGAAACAATGATTCTCAGTCTGGAGGTGTATTCTTTCTCTATGCTTGCACTAAATTTTTGCACACTTCCCTGTACCGGGAACATCAATCAACATTCTGAAAATACAATAATCATCCGTGTCATCTGCCCTGCCATAGAATTTTCCTGAAGCTTGCAATGATCGTTTTATACCTGTAATAGCTGTAACGGGCAGAGAAATCACATTTTTCTACGCGTTCAGTGTTGAATGGAGATGAATAGATAATTCAAATTAGAATTTGAGAGTTGAGCTTATTCAATTATCAATTGTCGAATACGACAGTATGATATCCTTGGTTGGTTGGTTTCTATCGATTAATAAAATTCAGAAATAATTTATTGTAATTCCTTTTTTTCAGGTGAGTCTGCAAATTTAGTTGAAGACAGAAAACAAGCAACCAATGTCGGAGTTAGAAGGAGACTCGTGAGAGTAAGTACATTTCCATTTTCCTGGAAAATGAGAGAAAAATTTCGCAGATAGCAGAAGATGGTATTCAGTAGTTAGCGAAGTTAAAAAATTATGAAACTCTCAACTACTAATTCATTATAGCTAGTTTTGAAATACATATTGATGTGTAATAGATGATGGGAAGATATTAGTAAAGCTGTAGAGATGGAGATTCCTATTTAGGATAGATTCCAACAATACTTTGAACATTTTTTTTCTGAAAATTCAAACAACACTTACTCTATTGAAAATTTGAGAGTGATGAGAAGTTTTTCAAGGTAAGCTTGAAACATTCAACTCCTTATCAGTTCATGTGGTGTTCAAAACTATCAGTGCAATCTTTTCACTCACAGACTCACATCCTCACATGTATAATACCAAACACATTCTCTTCAAATTTGAAGTAAGAGTAAGAGTGAGATAATTCCAATATTGGTCTAATGAATTTATTCAATTCAAATTGACAGAAAAAGTCAACATTTCACCCCTTTGTCAAATAAAGGTGTACAGTTGATTTCTGTTGTTGCTTACCTGACACTGTAGATTAGCTTCGCTCATTATTTCCTGAGCTGAAAAAGTGCCGGGACTTATGTATTCCATTAACAGAGTTGCTTTCCATACCGTCGAGATTTTTCTCACGTAATGGATTATACTTCCGTGACGTGAATAAATTAAAAGGGAAGTCCTGTTCTCTTCATGTATCATACTAACACAAAAATCTCGTTAGAATACAGATGGGAGGTGCAGCAGCTTGCAAAGTGGGAGCTGCAGCCCTCGTCCATTCTCTCCCATAGAAGCTGAAAAATGTAATGAATTGATAACGGGTGTGTCTTACTTCCACACATGTGATTCATGAAGAGTTGAAATTTTAAAATTCACCTTATTCGATAAGAAAGATCAGGGTTTTTAGAGTGCTTTTAATCACTTTTTCAAGTTTTCCAATAAATATAGTATGTACTCGTGGTAAGTGTGGTGTTACTTACAGTTATATCTGTTTCATGATTATTTCTAAAATTATTTCAGCTCTGAAAACCTTATGACAATGTCCATCATTGGATTTTATCTTGAAGATATACAATCAATATCAATATTCTATTTGAAACCACATCTTGGCACCAATAATTATTATCATCGCGGTTCAAGAATGATGATATAGGATAGGATAATACACAGGATGAAAAGCTGTAATCTCCTAGATCCAACGTTGAAGCTCAGAGGTTTTTTCATACTACTTCTGACAAATAACTCGAATATATTAATTTATCATATTCATATTATAGGAGATCGTTAGATTGATTTTACGATGATCATTTCAAATACTGTAATATTACAAAGATAATAAAACTAAGAGTAGTATGGAAGACTTCAAGCGTAATGAATCAATGGGCGTGATAACTCAATTTTGAAAATTTTATTACATTATTTCGAAGTCACATGAGCGGAACATGAAGTTATTTCAAATGTTTGGGAAATGTTCTTTTCTTAATCAGTTCTTCCTTATCATAGAGAGAAGCTACGCATTTCCAATCCATTTCTTCGATGTAATTGAGTATTTCCTATTGTCGGAGCGGCCTATGAGACCATTCTTATAAAGTATTCCCCCCAAAAAATATTTTCTGTCTTGTTTTAGAGCCCTTCATGGAACTTCCCAACCATTTTGTTCCATGAAATTAGTAGCGAGAAACCTCACAGGCACGAAATCACGTAATGAAAATATAAAAGGGTGGATCACTCACGTTGTGCTTGCCTTTTGGGAAAACCAACCAACTCAGAAGAAAAAGATTTCAGCTGAGAAAATATTTCCGGCGACTTGCAGGGGCGAGCAAGGTCAACAATAAATATTGAAGTTGATAAATCATTGGTGTGGAAATCAACAGAGAAAAGCCCTCACGCAGGGGAAAAGTCCGGCATTGCGTGTGCTGGAGATTGGTTCTAAATAAGGAGAGCAAAGGTGGGTTATGTTGGGCGGTGATGGAATCGTGAGGACCTGGCAATCATCTAGCCACGCACACAAGCGGCTGGGAATTTTTATTAAATGATTGCATTCCTTCGGCTTATCATAGACACCGACAATGGCCCAGCCGCGTCGAGGTGTAAATAGCCCTTAATATGCATGAGGCCCCTAAATAAGAGGCGCGATAAAGAAGTGAGCCAAGAAAAAAGGGGCTCACCAAGATAGAAGTTTGTCGAAATGATGCTCAGAAAATGGTCGTCCGCATCAACTCGCGCCCCCTTCTTTCTAACCTAAAAAAAGGGAAATCGAGTTACCTTCTAAGCCCTTCTTGCTTGTGGCAGCAGTTCCTTATTATTTCGGTTCTCCATCACCATTATGTTCTTTGTTTCGTGTTTTTCTTCTACATTATTAAGAAGATGTAATCGCTTTGTTCTCTTGACTCTTCCCAATTCAAGTAGGACCATTATAAGAGGAAATGCTAAGTGCTTTATGGCTTTACGCAGTTAATTACTTCATTTACATGGCGATTCGCTGCACGTGTCTCGAGTTCAACGATGAAAATGAATAAGATCGAAACTAAATTACCAGTAATCTGTACAATCATGTTATAAATTATATGAACTACCATAAGGGTATCGTTAATACAAGAAATTGGCGGAATAAGTTCTATTCGGATATTTTGGTGTATCAAAATGCAGATTGAAAATATATCATGTAAATTGTAACATTGAGAATTGATCTGCTTATATGAATTATTGAGAGTGAAGTTGATTCAGTATTTAGGCAAACCTGTTTGCCCTTTCTACAGTAGAGGTATTATCTATTATTATTGGATTTATTGATAAACTCTACTTCTTTCTCATTATATGACATATAAGAGCAAGTACTACAAGATTCCATAAAAAATAATCAAATATTAATGACTGATAAACATCAAATATCATATCAAATTGAGATGTGTTCATTATATCCATATTGATTCATTGATGAAGAATATTGAAATTTGCGAAATGAACAATGAACATTTTATAAATCTATAAGATAAAAATTTCTAGAAGTCATTCTTTAAAATTAGTTTCCTAGCAATTTGTGAAACTTCTTTGCATTGCAACACACCATAGTGCAGTACAATCGACAATCGACCTCCCGTCTAGAGGAATTATATCACATCAAACTATATTATATACCCAGAGATCTACTGTCTTCAAGCTTTTTTGTTTTTAAGCTGAACGTTCGAGGTCAACTACATTGATAAACGATCTCAAAACAGGAAACGGTCTTACGAACAGGGAAACGAACCCATAGTTAGATTGGGGTGAGATAAAACGAATAAGTGACAAAGAACTACAAGGGAGTGGTTTTCGGGTCCATTATACTATGAGACCTCACAAATCACCTCACTAATATATTATAAGAGGAGTATAAATGTCGATATGACAGATTACAATCGGGTCTTGTGAATGGATACGAATTGAGGGGAGAGGAAGATGTGTAGAAGAAAACCTGATAGTTTCAGAGTTTGTCGTGAAGGAAAAGAGATTGGAAGGAATAAAAAGGAAAGACGATACGTCCCATGTGACAAAGAAGAAGAAGAGACGTCGGTCAGTGGGGTGCGAAACCAATAAATTGTTGTTTTGTTTACGGCGGGACATATCTCAGAGGGTGTGATAAATCCAGTCCGGGTCTGAGAGGGTGAGAAACACAGCGGAAAGGCCTTCCAGTGAGACAGACGTCCAACGTAAGTGAATGCAGTCGGTTTGTCTTGTTTCCTTCCTTTCCATCTCACGCAGTCATCTTCACGGGTGGTAGAAAGTGTCAGGATTCTAACGATGCGCACACACTGAATCCATCTTTTGTTGATAATATATCCCACTTATTTTATAATCCCAGGTGTTCAAGCTACATCCAATCAATGGAACTATTAAATCACATCAATAAATGTATCGTCACTTTTTGCTTTTAGAAAAAACGACTAGCAGTCAGATATTTTACAATAAATGAATTAATCACTCACTGTTTGTAAGTAAGGATCGACTAGACGAAATGATTATAAATCAAGGAGTTAGACAAGGGTGCAGCTTATCACCCACTTTATTTAATATTTATGTGGACCACATTTTCAGAAAATGGAAATGTAGAGTTAGTTTAGGAATTAAACTAACAAATGACGAGTACCTGAATGCATTATTGTTTGCTGATGACTTGTGGATTATTCAAAACAGTGAAAATGACCTCCAAAAATCAATTTATGTTCTTAACGAAATTTGTAAAGAGTACAATTCTAAAATATCAATAGACAAGACAAAAATTATGGCTTTCACAGGTAAACATCCAACCCGGTCAAAAATTGTGATTGACAACAAAGTCTCTAGAGCAAGTGTGGAAATATACATATTTAGGATGCGACATCAGTTATAGTGAAGATTTGGATATCGAGAAAAAGGTTGGAAAATTTCAAGTGGTATGTGGCAATATTAGCAGAACCTTGGGGAAGCAAGCACAGAGAGAAACTATAATGAAATTTCATAGACTAATGGCTGCTCCAGTCCTCCTCTACGGAAGTGAGTCGTGGGTTACAACTAAACCCCTAGAGAGTAGAGTGCAGGCGGCGGAGATGCGATTCCTCCGGAGAACCAAGGGCTGCGATAGAAGGGACCACATCAGAAACGATGATATCCGAGCAGAGCTAGGAATTTACAGCTTGTTGGAAAAAAATCACACAATATCGGAAGCAGTGGAAAGACCATGCGGAAAGAAGGCCGGCAGAAAGGTTTCCACTACAGATATTGAATTATAAACCGGCAGGGAAAAGATCTATTGGTAGGCCACGGAAGAGATGGCAATAAATACACTACTTGTATATATTATGGCGTAATTTTGTAATAATTGAAATATAGATACTAATAAGCTGTTTGTAAGTCAGAACAGGCATTAACCTAATCCTTGTACATCTTACGTACAAGGATTAGGTTAATCCTTGGTGTCTATTGGATTAGTGTCTGTTGGTGCTGTTGGTGTCTATTGGATTGAGAAGGTAATCAAAGAGGATGTGGGATTTGAAGTTTGTTTGTTTCTCAGCCACAACAAACCCAATAGACACCAATAGACACCAACATCACCAACAGACACTAATCCAATAGACACCAACAGCATCAACAGACACTAATCCAATAGACACAACAGAACACTAAAAATTACCATCCTATCCTTCTACTTGTCTATGAGTACAACCAAGAAGATGGCGGAACTGCCGAAAGATCTCGTCACAGTGAGTAATTAATTCATATATTGTGAAATATCTGACTGCTAGTCGTTTTTTCTAAAAGCAAAAAGTGATTTAATAATAAGCAGTTCGTGATGGAAAACAACATTGAAGAAATGTATCGTGTTTGAAGGCTTGTGATCACTGTATGGCACCAATCATATTGAGCTCATTGATTCAAAAAATATTGACATTGATCAACATTTTGTAACCAACACTAAATAATGTCTAGATCTACACAATTCAAATACTTCTTATTTTATAAAATGGTCAATATGATGTTGAATGTTGCACATCCAATAATTATATAATTATACAGCCTCAGTATTGTACTGAATAATATTTTAATGTAGCCTACTGTACAGATAACACATAATATCATTCCTTATCAATGTCATAATAATTATGATGCACATTATAAACTTATATGTCAGTGATATGAAATATCATAATCTATAATCAATAACTATTATAAATAATTAATAATTCGTTGGACAGTAAGGTTGCTATTAGCCTAACTGTGGGTTCACCCGAGTACACCTTAGCTCACCTGAATTATTCGTTCATCCATTCATAGAGTTTGGTTACTTATATGCACAATAGAAAAGTTTCACAGAGGATTAAAACGTCTCTATAGGGATAAAATTGATTGTGCTAAGAAAAAGGCAAATACCGATTCCATTCTCAAATCCTCAAACATGTGTAAAGCAGCCTGGAATGTCATTAATTCAGAGACGAAAAAATCTCTCGGATGGCAGTACCCATAACTGCAGACGAATTTATTAATTCCTTTGTTAATGGATCCAGTGTATCCAACATTGATTCCAGTAATCTTAGTAATAGAGTTAGTGTTTTTGACATGCTGGAGTCAACTGGATTGTATGATGCTCAGGAATGTTTGCAGCCTTTCTGTTTGGGTGCTGTGAAATCTGCTGATGTTTACAGGATAGTTTCTAAACTAAGTAATTCAAAATCTGAAGAGATTATCCAACTTTGTTTTGAAGAGAATTATGAATTCCATTATTGAACCTTTGACATATCTTATAAACATGGCTGTCTGTGCTGGTATCTTTCCTAAATGTATGAAAGTCACTGTAACTGTCCCAGTCTATAAAAAAGGAGATAGAGCCAACATTGGTAACTACAGACCTATTGCGCTGGTACCTGTCATATCGAAGGTACTGGAAAGTGTGATAAAGTATTTTGCTGAGGAATATTTTGAGCAGAATCATTTATTTTTGTCATCTCCGTATGGTTTTAGGAAGAGTTTGAATAGTATTGAGGCTGTAGAAAATGTTGTATCATTCATTGTTAATGGTTTTGAGAATAAGGAGGAAGTAAGTGCCCTGCTTTTGGACCTCAGCAAGGCCTTCGATATTGCTCCTCACAAGGAGTTGATTGAGAAGTTGTACTATGGAGTTAGAGGAAAAGAACTGTCTCTATTAGAACCTTACCTTCTAGACAGGTATCAATATGTTAAAGTGGGTGAAATTAAATCCAGTTGTGAACCAGTTCTACAATGGGTTCCCCAGGGCTCTGTCCTGGGTCCCTTCCTATTTATTGTTTATATTAATGACCTTCCTAAATCAGTTCCAAATAAATTTGTCTTATACGCAGATGACACAACTCTTTTGTGCTCTAATAAATCTCCTGCAAATAATTCAATAATGTCAAGTTATATGAGGGAAAGAGCTGACCTCTGGTTCTCTGCAAATAAGCTGATAGTGAATCAGGAAAAGAATGAATTTATTATATTTAGCACCAACTTGACCTGTTCACAGAAGTCAGTGAAGCTGCTGGGAATTCACCTGGATTCTAGGCTAACTTGGTCTAGCCATACTGATTCTCTCTGTAGCAGACTGAGTAGAGTGCTATTTTTATTGAAGAGGTTAAAATATTGTAACAGTTCTAATCTCGCTCTTACTGCATATTATGCTTTTTTCACTCCCATCTGCAATATGGAACTTTGTTATGGGGTAATTCTTGTGGTGCGAAAGATGTTTTTCTTTGTCAGAAAAGAGCACTACGCACAGTTTTCAATTTGGGCATGAGGGAATCTTGTAAACCTGTGTTTTCAGCTAGTGGTGTAATGACTCTTCCTTGTATTTTCATTTTTGAATGTTTAATGTTTGTGAAAGAGAACCTTAGTATTTTCAATTTAAGAAGAGAAATTAATGGATATAACACGAGATTTGGTGGTCGGATAGATTCGAGTCAGGTCAAGCTTGCTAGGACGCAGAGAATGTACAGCTATTTAGGTGTAAAAATGTTCAATGTTCTATCATCTAAAGTTAGAAATATGAACAGTAGAAGATTCAAGTCTATAGTAATGAAATGGTTGAAGGAGAGAGCATTTTACTCGGTTGAAGAAATGTTGAACTGCAATGCCTATCCATCCAATATTATTGTTCTCAATTGCTTTAACTTTGGTCTGTTTTCAGATTATGTGGCTGTGTGAATTTATGTATATTTTATTTTGTATATGTACTATATGTATAATTATGTTCAATTGACTTTTGTCCATGCAACCAATGTATGTTTATGACAATAATAAAGATTTGATTTGAATGTCGTTATTAACATAATATAAAAATATAATCTATATTTCTACCTCATCCTGATTTCTATATCCTCTTTGCTATGACTAGATGAAACTCACTGAATAATCAGAGAACACATTTTCGTAAAGTTGAAGTTGAGGCCGCTGTGTTGAGATCGATATTTCCCCACTGACATAATAACTGCATGGGAGAAAAGGACGTTTGTTATCAAAGCCCTGTTCTTGAATGATCAAAGCCACGTGTAAAACTTGCACGTGTACAACATTTTTTCAATTTTTCCAGCCGCTTTTCACGAGACTTCATTGAAAGCTGACCGAACTAATGCAGCGTGGAGCTAGTGCTAGTAGGGGAGTTTTCAACCAGGCTTCGATTGATCGCTTTTGAAAGGTCTGTGTTTGCAAAATGAAAGCATGAATATCCATGCTCTCTGAACATTTTTTGTTGTAAAATTCAATCTGTATATTCGGTTCATCAGCACAGTATTCTTTCCAAATTCAATGTCTAGTTTTTCTCCTGAAATGTTTCTCTATGGTAATAGAGTTATTTAAAATTTATGATAGTAGAGTAGGAACACAGCTCTTAAAAGCTCATCATTGAACGAAAAGATACTTGTGTCTTTTCACAAATACATTCACTTGTTATGTATTCTAATTATTGAACCAACTTGAAATGTTCACCCAATCAAAGGCCACACTACAGTTCCGTTCTGTTTTCGGTATTGAACAAAAATTTCTCTCCCAACTGGATAATATTTGATAATATCCAATTATAATATCCGAACTGCACCTTTAATCAATAAAGCTGGAATCAATTTACCAACTTGCTACTAATAATTATGATACTGTTATCCAAAAAAATAATGTGCAATCTTCCTTAAATAATGAATAGAAAATACAAAGTAAATGAATAATAAATTTCTTCTTTCATCAAAACAAAACAAAATAAAAGTCGTCAGAACAGCTGTTCTACAAATGAAATATCTTGACTATGACTGTGTTCTTTTCATAAACACTGCTCTACCTACCTTCCTCATGCACGAGAAGGAGGTTACAAAGACCATTTCTCAAGAATGGGGTGGACCCCCCCATTAGTTTCCCAGGAAAAAGGCTAATGCCAGTTGATAGAGCTGATAAATAACTATACAGGATATGAATTTGGAAAAATCGTTAGAGCCGTTTTTGAGAAAATCGTGAAAAACATGGTTTTTTAGTAACTGTCATTTTTCTCAAGAATATTACGGAGCTCCTGCAATATTCCCAGTAATGAGACTCATGTCAGTTGATAGGGCTTATAAACTCATGGTATAAATTTAAAAAAATCGTTTAAGCCATTTTCGAGGAAAACGTGAAAAACATGGTTTTTTAGTCATTATCCGCCATTTTTCTCAATAATTTTACGGAGCTCCTGGAATTTTCCCATGAATGAGACTCATGCCAGTTGATAGGACTCATGGATAATTTATTCATGGTATAAATTTGAAGAAAATCGTTAGAGCCGTTTTCGAGAAAAACGTGAAAAACATGGTTTTTTAGTCATTATCCGCCATTTTCCTCAAGAATATTACGGAGCTCCTGCAATATTCCCAGTAATGAGACTCATGTCAGTTGATAGGGCTTAGAAACAGGTCCCCTATGGGCGAATGGAATCAATTGACCAATCGTCGCGTGGCTTCTAGAGCCTTTGGACCAAATAGTAACTGCAAAATCGGTAGTTTGTTATAATTTCAATGCTTCTGTTTTCCAACTTATCGCACTTTATGTCATGACAAGAAGGCTAAGTTTTAGAGATAATTCCATAATCTACATTCCTCGACGACTCGGAGCCACAATTTTTAAATATCTATCATGGGAAACTCGAAGTCATGGCCGTTCATAATAGAGAGAGAAAATAATTTATTATGCTAACTCACTTACAATAATGGCTCTAGTCTATTGCGTATTAAATTTACTATTATAACTTGGGAAAAGGCCTGAATTAAAGAGAGTGCCCGGCACACTCCCCCTCCTTACGGTGTGAAACACGCAAAAAGAAATCTAATCAGGATATGTTATCATAGAGGCATTCTGTATGATTTGGAGAGTCGAATTTCTGGATTGATAGTAGGATCCAATTTGAAGCGGGCCCTCTTCAAAAGAAATCTCTTTAATCATTCCGAAATTCAGCAAAATGTATATCTAATTGAGATTTGTGGCAAGTGTCAGGACAAAACAATATGGACGTGTCCACCTTTTAAGTAGGTACTAAAGACGGACCGAGTATAATAATCTTGAATACTTCAATCACTTTATTGAGTCCCTGGTTATTTTCTTGGCAAACTCTAACAAGGGAAAACGTTTAAAAGACATCATAGTTTTAATTGGTTCTGTGTTACTCTGCTGTTGTAAAATATGAAGTACGTTGATCATAATAGTAAAGGATGAAACTTTTTTACTCTGCTGAATGTATTGAAATCTAACTATCATTACTATAGAGTTGAGAGTGCAACATATTTTTAACAATATAAAACAATTCAGTAGGCAATACTATTCTACATAGGCTACGATTCAAAGGTCACAATGATTGAAACTGCATCCATCATTCGATCAACACGAGAGCTATGACACAAGCGCGATTTTGCATTCCACAATCATGAGAAAAACACTTTTCATTATAATATTCCAGTAGGAAACCTCTACCACAGAATGCTAGTCGAAACAAAACTATGATATCGGGTGCCAGGCTTTAATCGACTATAATAATTCTGTATTTCGCTCCTCACTAGAGTACGTGACATTTTCTCTAAACACTGGAAGAATAATTCTCAAGGCATGATTTAATAATATGAAAATTCAACTCGATCAACTAGCTTGGACTGCTAATGCTTGACTCTGATTATCAACATTATGAAATTACCAATACATTAACACATTAATAGCTACTAATACACTATTACTGATTCTCAAGTTCACTGACATTTTCAACCTTACTGGAGCCTCACATAATTATTCCTCAACAATAAATTTCATATCCAACTAGTTTCATTACTCTACTAGATCTCAAAATATCTCAACTTATTCACATGGAAAACTTGATTGCAATTTTACTATTCATCATTAAAAAATTTATCATTTCATTAAAGATTTTCCTATTTTTTTCATTTATTAATTCTTTTTGACTACTTATCTCTAAAGGGTCCTACTACTGTTAATTACCTCAATTTAATTTTCCAACAAAAATTCTATTTCCTTTTTGACACGAATTTTCCTACATACTTCTACCTTATATCCCCATTTAAATTTTTAATCAACCTTTCAACTCTCAACTACAGAATAATTTAAACTCATGCTTAACTCAAGAGATTTTTCCCTTTTCATTTCAAATTCAACTAGAAGAATTTCACTGTTAATTTTATTTTGATTTAACCCGTTCAGTACTGTTCCAATATTTATTTCTACTTTCATTGATAACCATTTTAACATTACCTAGGTACTCGAAAAAGTTTCTCTGTTATTTTATTTGTATACCTTAACTAATCACCTTAAATATTCGTTGTCTAAAACTTTCAATTTTCGTTACCATACCAAATTTCTAAGCAACTTTAATCCCAATAATACCTTCTTTTTTTTCTACCAATTATTACTTGTGTTTTTGCGGCTGACTTTCCTACCAAACATTAACGAACCTTTTGACTGGGCTTCCCTAAACTGCCTTACGCTGATTGTTTTCCTTACAATCACTACGAAGACTCACTAAATATTCTAGATTTCGGTTTACGTTATTCTACTGACGAGCCCCATAACTCTCGAATGAACCAGACCGTTTACTAGATACAAAAAATCTCAGCTCACACCATCTTCGGTGCCTTTCGCTAAAATTATACAATTCCACCGTACAAATTTGCAAGGTTATTCACAGCTAGATTCCTTGATTTGTTACATGGACAACTTTCGGGCAGTGCTCCGTTCTCTCTGGACACGGACCTAAACTCGCGCCGATTACCTAAATTCAACAACAACACACATAGGCAGGACATCCCCGTGTCCTCCTCTAAATCTTGAGTCTCAACTAAACAAAAAAATTCCCCACAGCCTACAGGAAACGTCACCAACACAACGGATCTTTACACTATCACTACGCATGCCTACCGCAAAAATCACACCTGAAAAAAAATATTTCCAATAATAAAACTGATTCACCTTTTCGAGAATAAACATTACTGATAAAGGGACTTAACAACCTCATCTCAATCAACTTATTTTTATACAAATTCCCAAGGATTTGATTATCGTTTCAACTTTAATCTACAATACCCATTATTTAGTTTAAACATCTCAAGGCCAAAACTACTCATCAACTTTTCAAAACTACATATCAACATAACTAATAAAACAGTTTCCTATTTATTCTCTGATTACCTTCGATCTACCTAAACTTATCAAAAAAAAATTCCTATTTTCCTCAAACATTCTCCCATAATAATTTCCGAGTTTTCCTAATTTACTTGGGTTGACCTTTAAAATCTCAATATTCCCTTTCACTACTACTATAATGATATTCAACTACCAGACGTGAGACCAGAATACCTACGTTGACATTACAATAATTTCTATCATCATTCACGGAATTACAGAATGCAAAAAATTTATTCAGTACTTAGAATCAGTTATTTTCACCTATGCTAGTTTCTTCTACTAATTTTTATTCTACCGTTAAAACTTTAATTTCTCAATGATCAATTTCAATTTGAAGTTTCAGAATACTTTCAACTTAAGCATCAATGATACTTGACTTTATCTTTAAGCACTTCAAAAGATTATCATTTTAATGGTTTAACATAACTGAATAACTTTCCTGTTTCATCTACAATAATTATTTAAACTTCAGAAAAATTGGAGTAGCAACTATAAATTATTCATTTAACTCCAAACCCAAAATATTGACAGTTAACACGTTCACAGAATGAATTATTAAGTATAGACTCAGAAAAATTGATCTAGTATTATTAGAGTAGGTTATGAAAAATTTAATTTTTTAGAAAATTTGAATTCCAGAGATTTAAATATCTCTAGACAGCAGAGTCGGCGCAGTTGTGTGCCTTTCGCTAAACATTCAGCAGCAGTGGCGCAGTTGTGTGCCTGCACTTTTTTAAAGATGATAAAGAAGACAATTTTGGATAAAATTTAGAATTTAGAAATAGGCCGACACATCTAGAAAATACCTGAGTCTATACCTAATTCATGCAGGTGAACGGGCTAGAGTCAAGAAAACTTCAATTAATCTTGCCATGCCTGATTTAATAGGTTCATACTATAAACTAACACTACACTTTGAAATAATTAAAAAAAATACAAACAACTTCAATAAACATTGGCAACTAAAATCGAACAACAGAAACAACAATATCATGTTACTTTGTTGACATTCTTCATCTGATTCGGGGGCGCATTACTATCCCCGTTTAGATAGCAATACGTCACAAAACCAAACAAGATCAGTCATAAAATAACCAATTAATTTCAACATGAAATTACTCAAGAAAGAAAAAACCCGTTGAACCCAAATTTCGTTGATAGTAACCCATATAACCCATTTCATAATAATTTTGAATCCCCACTTTTGATTGACATCCTCGAATGAACCTTTGTTTCACTACACTGCACTTTCGTTGGTCTGTACGTTGCTTTATCGTCGGGGTTACAGTACCTTGTTTTTGGCGGTGAGCTTTTACCGGTTGAATTTGGCTTGACGGCGACGTCCTCTTACGTCCCTAGACCTGTCGTCTGAACGGGTGTCTTGAGGCGGTGTTACATAAAGTTGCGGAACCAAAGGGGTGGTAGTACAAGAAGTTGGTTTGGGGACACACATGAACCGCTTAGCGGTTATTTGAAGAAACAATTATTCGTACATGATGAAGAAACACAATTAAACTTTTCAGGACATGGCACTACTAGTAAATTTAAACTTTAATAAAAATAAAACTAGCCCCTACATTAACTAATTATAATTATAAACTTGCCCAAAAAGGGCGAAACATAATGACTACATCTTTACTCTCGTAGTGCTCCTAGCAAAGTGTCCTCCGAAACGTAATCTGGTCTCTCGACTGGGGAATCCCCACTACTGTATTTAGAAACAGGTCCCCTATTGGGCGAATGGAATCAATTTGACCAATCGTCGCGTGGCTTCTAGAGCCTTTGGACCAAATAGTAACTGCAAAATCGGTAGTTTGTTATAATTTCAATGCTTGCTGTTTTCCAACTTATCGCACTTTATGTCGTGACAAGAAGGCTAAGTTTTAGAGATAATTCCATAATCTACATTCCTCGACGACTCGGAGCCACAATTTTTAAATATCTATCATGGGAAACTCGAAGTCATGGCCGTTCATAATAGAGAGAGAAAATAATTTATTTCGCTAACTCACTTACAATAATGGCTCTAGTCTATTGCGTATTAAATTTACTATTATAACTTGGGAAAAGGCCTGAATTAAAGAGAGTGCCCGGCACACTGGAATCAATTTACCAATTTGCTACTAATAATTATGATACTGTTATCCAAAAAAAATAATGTGCAATCTTCCTTAAATAATGAATAGAAAATACAGAGTAAATAAATAATAAATTTCTTCTTTCATCAAAACAAAACAAAATAAAAGTCGTCAGAACAGCTGTTCTACAAATGAAATATCTTGACTATGACTGTGTTCTTTTCATAAACACTGCTCTACCTACCTTCCTCATGCACGAGAAGGAGGTTACAAAGTCCATTTCTCAAGGATGGGGTGGACCCCCCTTATTAGTTTCCCAGGAAAAAGACTAATGCCAGTTGATAGAGCTGATAAATAATAACTATACAGGATATGAATTTGGAAAAATCGTTAGAGCCGTTTTTGAGAAAATCGTGAAAAACATGGTTTTTTAGTCATTATCCGCCATTTTCCTCAAGAATAAATAGCTATAATAGCTTATAAATAGCTATTCATGGTATGAATTTAAAGAGAATAGTTAAAGCCATTTTCGAGAAAAACATGGTTTTTTTAGTCATTATCCGCAATTTTTCTCAAGAATATTACGGAGCTCCTGTAATTTCCCCAGAAATGAGACTCATGCCAGTTGATAGGGCTTATGAATAAATTGAATTAAAAAATTAATTATGAATTGATTGAAAAACATGGTTTTTTTAGTCATTATCCGCCATTTTTCTCAATAATTTTACGGAGCTCCTGGAATTTTCCCAGAAATGAGACTCATGCCAGTTGATAGGGCTCATGAATAGCTTATTCATGGTATAAATATGAAGAAAATCGTTAGAGCCGTTTTCGAGAAAAACGTGAAAAACATGGTTTTTTAGTCATTATGCGCCATTTTTCTCAAGAATATTACAGAGCTCCTGGAATTTTCCCAGAAATGAGACTCATGCCAGTTGATAGGGCTCATGAATAGCTTATTCATGGTATAAATTTGAAGAAAATTGTTAGAGCCGTTTTTGAGAAAAACGTGCAAAACATGGTTTTTTAGTAACTATCCGCCATTTTTACCGCCATCTTGAATTGAATCTTATTGAATTTCATATTGTCGGATCCTCATGGTGTAAGGACCTTAAGTTTAAAATTTCAAGTCAATCGCTTAATTAGGAATGGAGTTTAGAGCCGTTTTTGAGAAAAACGTGAAAAACATGGTTTTTTAGTAACTATCCGCCATTTTTACCGCCATCTTGAATTGAATCTTATTGATTTTCATATTGTCGGATCCTCATGGTATAAGGACCTTAAGTTTAAAATTTCAAGTCAATCGCTTAATTAGGAATGGAGTTATCGTGTTCACAGACATACACACACACACACACACACACACACCACACACACCCACACCCACACACACACACACACACAACACACACACACACACACACACACACACACACACACACACACACACACACCACACACACACACACCCACACCCACACACACACACACACACCACACACACACACACACACAACACACACACCACACACAACACACACACACACACACACACACACACACACACCACACACACCACACACAACACACACACACACACACACACACACACACACACAACACACACACACACAACACACACCACACACACACACCACACACACACCACACACACACACACACACCACACACACACACACACACACACACACACAACACACACACACACCACACACACACACACCACACACACACACACACACATATATATATATATATATATATATATATATATAGAGAGAGAGAGGAGAGAGAGAGAGAGAGAGAGAGAGAGAGAGAGGAGAGAGAGAGAGAGAGAGAGAGACCAACATCCAAAAATCATGTTTTTGGTAGGGATGGGTATCGATACATCGATGTTTACTGTTCGATGTTTTTCACTTATCGATGGTTTGTTTTACCTAGACATCGGTCATCCGATGTTTTTCCCAACTGAAATGAATTTTTCATTTAGGCTCTCTGTATTTTACTGTGAGACTGTTGGATAGTCTTGAAGATTTACATAACTTCTGTAGCTCTTGTCAAGGTTAGATACTTATTTAGAATTAAATAAGAGGTCGGATACCTCTTTTCTTAGGAAGAAACAGTTTTTTCTTATTACAAGTGCTTTCCTCAACATACGTTTAACACCAATTAATCTAGCTCTGGAATGGAGGTCCTCGTATTGCAAGGAGTGTAGATATCCATATAAAAAAACTTTAATCATTCCCATTACCTAAATAAAACTATCAGGTATTGAATGAATACGATATGAGTAACAATGATTGCTAAAATTAGCTTAGGATGAAATTCCAGACAGAATCTTCATGGATATCCCGAGAGGTTTCTGACTTAACTATGAAGATGGCAAATCTTGTAAACTACCTATAATAGAGTTGATGTATCTTTCTAGTCACAACCTGACTTCAATTATTCGAAAGACAGTTACTTGAATACCACAAGTCCAAAATTGCTGTAATTCCAGTTAGTAACTGTTAAAATATTGGATCAATAGCTCCAGATAAAATTGTAGTCACTTTAGAAGTTTTTTTGTACTATCAAGTATTTCGAGATTATGAAAAAAATATACCAATGAATCAATCAACTTCCAAAATAATTAAGTTATATCTATACAAAATTATAAACTAATGCTCTGTAAGCTTATTAACAGAAGTGTTGTGGGTTCAATCAAATTGATTTCGCCCCGTTTTATCATTTTTATCAAGAATAAGTGTAAAGTATCATATACTGTACATTGTATAATTTTCACTTTATTAATACTAATAAAAATTCATCGTTTCTGATGCTTTTGAGTATTTATTTATTCAAAATTATTTAATTTTGAGATAAAAATTCCTAAGTGAAAAAAAGAAAATGGTAGCTATAAGGATAACCGCTGAGTTTTGGACACTTCAAATACGACATTCGTAGTCTCCTATCATCCAGGAACAATACCCCAGAATGTTCGACACTACTTCTGAAATACTCTGTATAATAGTCTTCGTAGTATCATCCGTAAATGTACGGCGATGCGTCGATGTTTACTGTTCGATGTTTTTCACTTATCGATGTTAAGGTGAAAAAACATCGAAGTTCAAAACATCGATGTTTTGTCTTTCGATACCCATCCCTAGTTTTTGGACTCAGGGGGCCTTGAAACGTATGGAAAACTTGAAATTAGGGTACCTTAATTTTTCTTGGAAAGCAATACTCTCCTTACCTATGGTAATAGGGCAAGGAGAGTAAAAACAATAAATGTACAATACTTGAGTAATTTCATACTACATGTCATACTACCAAAATCATAGCTTTGAAATCATTATGAATGAATTTCAAAGTGAATATAAAAGCATAGGCTTCCGTATACTAAAAGAACAGTTTTTCGAGCTAACATTTGAATAAGTTTTCAATCATATAAATAAATTTCAATTGGATTGTGTGATCAATTTATTTGTACCATCGTTGCTGGATTATCTATAAGAAATAAACAGATTCTATTTACAGATAGTTCCTTCATTTATATGGATGGGATATCTCATCATAACTCCTCCCATCAACTAACACCCACGCACAAGCCTTGGGCTCATCGTGAAAAGTCCATGAAAACTGATCAGTTTCTCTAGTTTTGCGTTGTGCAGAATGTCATTTCAATAAAATGATTGATTTATTACAAGAATATAGGAAGTACTAAGGGACTACTGCACTTAATAATTCTCATCGGATATTATCTTCATGGTTCGTGAGTTGCAAATTCAAAGTTGAGACGTTATCATGAATTTCCGAGGCGAGAGACTCGAAGAATGCGTATTCATCGCGCCAAACTTTGTTTCCCCATGCCTCCGAGTATGGAAACACGAATATTACTGAGTAACTTCGTCAATATATCTTTGGCGAGTGAATAGGAAGTCCCAGCTAAAGGGAGTAAACCCAGCTATCCATTCAATAACTGAGTAGCAGATGGTCAATAATGTTAGCTAATAGTTCCAGAGTGAGCATTCGTGGAGTCCAATGTTGCTCATTTCCTACAATATTCATTCCACAGCGTTTTCAATATCTCCTCTAGTTTTCGAAATATCCGCTGTTGAAGGTGTTACATTTTTGAAAAAACACGTTTGCCACCAATTTTTCTCTATTTCTGCTCTTATAACTTAAAAAAAACGATGGTAGAAATCCATGCTGATTATGAACTTATAGAGCATTAAATTCTCTTCAATTTGATCTTCAATTTTCATTGCTGCAACATGTGTCAACTCAGCGGTTCCACACTTTGAAGAGAGGGGATAAAGATGCGCACTTTTGCTATATTCACCTACTAACTAGTCCAAATTTAACTGCAAAGTCAAAAATTGTGTCACAGACACCCCCTTCAAATGTCATGGTCAAACGATCAATATTGTTGCAGCAATGAAAATTCCACCCCCTACATTGAAGCTGCTATTTAACAATGGAAGGAAAACTTGGAATAGTGAAATAATACATCATTTCAAAGATAATTGAATGCTCTACAAACCTACGATAAGCCTAAGTCTATATGATGCAATGTTGGAGAGTTATAAATCCTGAAAGAGCAAAACATTGGATAAAAACCTGTTATTTTAACAATTACACACCTTCAAGAGCGAATATCTCGGAAACTGTTGGGAATATCACAAAATTCCACTGAACGAAAAGTGTAGGGAATCTATCAAGCTTCATTTTTGAATTGTTAGTTATGTCGGTTGAACGCATTGTTTTCAAGATATGAGCGTGAAGCAGAACGCTGAAAAATTCAACTTTTAAACCACCCTCATCCCCTTAGCACATGAGTTATGGGACTTTTGATATGTTCTCCTCCTAACTAGTCTCGACAAAGCTGCACAGTCAAAATTTTTTTTCCCCGGATATTTTAAAAAAGTTGTAAGAGCAGAAATAGAAAAAAATGGTGGCAAACGTGTTTTTTCACGTGAAATGTCAAAACTTCAAGAGCGGATATCTCAAAAACTAGAGGAGATATAAAAAACGTTGTTTATTGAATATTGTATAGTGAGGTCCATGTTATAATGGCAGTGGATAAAGATAGAAGAATAGCAATGCCGATTCTCTTCATTAGTTAATTATATTTCTACACTGTCAAAAACATAATTGGCATCGCTGCGGACCTAGAAAAGGATAGTACCACCGGCTTTGTCGAATGATAGACAAGGATAGCAAAACCAAAGTTGATCAAATACTGTCATTATAACGTGGACCTCACTATAGGAAATTATGTTAGCTTTAATTTGTTATATGACTGTCATAAGTCCTTAGGATACATAGTTTTTTAGTTTTATGCGAGAAGCCAAAAAATGGTACCTTTAAACTACCCCCAGCCCCTTTACACAAGGGGTATTGGTGAGAATCTTTTATATTCACCTCCTTACTACCCAAACAGTGCTGCGGGATCAAAAATTGTCTTCCCAACTTTTCCCTCTATAAGCTTTCCTTGACTGGACTACTATGATTCAATTAGTTATGCGATTCCCATTTATCTTACGCAATTTCTTTTTAAATGGACCCTTCCATGTAGCATTTGTATCAGTACGATGAATCTGAAGAGAAGAAAATGATGTGTTCACATTGGATTGGAATTCTCCAATGAGAGAATCCAGGTGCAAATAGAATATAATGGTCATGTGGAGTTTTATGCAAGATTCATTTGTGATAAGAAAGTTGGGTAGAAGTCTCTACCAAATTGCTTCATTATTTTAAAAATCTATAGTTTATTGCTCATACAAGGTACACAATCTTGTGAGGAAAACGGTGAATGACATTCAATTGGAGAAACCTTTGATATGAAAGAAATAACCAGTAGCAGATTAAGAAATTGGTACATAGACAATAATAATAAGACGATAATAATAATGATTGGCTGACAGAGCTCACTTTCTCTACATTGAAATTTGTCTCCGGAATGAAGACATCTTTCCAATTAGGATAGCATTGTTATCTGTCAGTATTCTACAGTTTCCAATACCATGGTTTGGGTTTGGAGGATAGCCAAAACTGGTTCTTTTTTCATTCGTTTTGGGAAGTGCCGCTAACTCATTGTGCAGACATCTATGCATTCCCAACAGCATACAAGCTGCTCATGCATATTAAAATCTACTGGAGAAGCGCCTACAATAATTTTCATTATGATTACTTTTTATTTGTTTTCCCTTTTGAAATCAGATCTACTATCTCTATTTTTCTCTCTCACATATGTATGAATGTTTAGCCGCCCATACAAAGTGTCTATGAGTCATAAAACTGATTACAACTGTCCATTCCTCTGAAGAAAAAAAATCTCGTGTGATTTGGATTGTAGCCTAGTAGCCTTGTAGGCTATCTATAATAATAAAGTTTAAATTCATTGAGAATTCCAATGACAATTAATTCCAAATGTCTATACTAGAATAATATGAACAAGGAAAATCAATTTATCACTCTACGATATAGACAAGTGCGCGCCTGCTTTCCTGAAGATTCATCATTCTGTAGAACGTATTATTGCTCGTCCACTCGTTATCTCGTCTCGTGCCCGTACAATGACAAGCGAGTTTTTCTCAGACAAACTCATAAAACATAATACTGGAGAAGCTACATAAGTTGGGCTACGCGCGTGCGCTTGTCGACGGCGACGGCGTTCGTTTCCGTTCCAAAGATCAAAGTCACGGGTGCATTGTTGAGAGTGATCCCTTCCAAATAAACGGAGCCAGGCGTGTGGGCTTCATCCCTCATCCACATACACTCACACAAACACAAATTTCCATTTCATGTATCGTTAATGGGAGGAGCTCACTCCCCCTTTTTCAACTATTCAGACGCACTCGCAAGCACATACACACACTTTCGCACACACCACATCAGTGCAGCGCAATATTGCGTCGCCTTCATTAAACTTGTGCTATCGACTGTTATGTAGTTGTGAAGCAGACATGAAGATGACGGTGACAACGACTCGGCTACAATATCAAACTCAGAATTTGTCAACATCAGTTTATTTATGAGGAAGCAGTGGAAAGGGCTAAATCATGTTTTATGGCAACAGAGAAATTAATTCCAAGTGATTATAGTTGTCTTCATGCGGGACCATATTTCATTTTGCAAGCTTATTGGATGCGAATGGGCGCAGAGTACAGCGAGCTAATAAACGACTTTATGTACTTTTTGATGGAGTCTTGGCCTACAACTTCGGCAAGGACTCACTATCAACGGTACTGAAGAAGCTCTCTCTACTAAGTAAACTCTAGAATGAGACTCTCAACAGTTAACCAACTTATCGAGTTATTCAATTTCTCTTGATTTACGACTCATAAAGTTGGGTGCTAGTTCTCGCAATATACTTACATTGTTTGACGATATGATAAACACAAACCACGACGATATTCATCAGTTTCTCTAAGTTATTGCATGAGATTACCATATTGATTACTGAACAGTGATAAGAAGTAATCTCTTGATTATTGGACAAAACCTGAGGTGGATGGAATATGAAATAAATAAATAAATAAATAAATAAATAAATAAACCTTTTATTGCAACTTTTACAGTATTTACCTATTGGTACATAGTAAAAATAAAATAAAATTTTCATGGTTGCAAATCAGCTTCCGCTGAGGTTACTTCTTTGGTTGGCACCAAATGAAATATGAACATGATAGATAACATTCACTTTTGAAATTTAGTCTTTGTATAGCCAAACACCGCCGTACACCTTCTTCATCCTCTCCCATCCCGTCCTCTCCTGTGCTACCCTCTGCCATGTTGCTCCACCGCAGACTCTCCTAAATTCCTCGTCCCATCTGTTGGTTGGTCGTCCTCTGCTTCTCTTCAGTGTTCGTGGATACCAGTCTATAATCTTCTTTGTCCATCTGTTGTCTTTTGTTCTCGCTATATGTCCTGCCCAGTTCCATTTTCTTTCTACTATCAACCGTCCTATGTCCTCAACCATTGTCTCTCTGGATATCCATATTTTCGTCTTTTTATCTCTTTTAGTAACTCCCAACATGATCCTTAGCATTGCTCTCATACTAGTTCTCATTTCCCTGACAATTTTTCCTGTGAGAGTCCATGTTTCACAGCCATACAACATAACTGGGATTATACACATCTGAAGTAATTTTCGCTTATTTTCCATAATAACCGTGGAGCGGAAAAGGTGATTAAATCTTTTAAACATTGACCATCCCAACGCAATTCTTCTTGTGATTTCTCCCCATTGACCGTCTTTTCCAGTTCTTTGCCCTAAATATATGAAGCTGTTGACATTTTCGATAATTCTTCCTTGGCTCAAATCAATTACTTCATCTGCTTGACAATTGAAACTCATAACCTTTGATTTTTCAAAATTTACTTTAAGGCCTATTTGTTTTGTTTCTTCCATCATCTCCTTTAACATATCCTTAACTTCACTTGCACTTCTTCCTATAAGAACAATATCATCGGCAAATTTCAAGCAGTTCAACCTCTCCCCATTGATATCTATGCCTCTATCTTGCCAGTCTAAATTTTTGAAGGTTGTTTCTAAAACGGCATTAAATATTTTTGCAGATGGAACATCACCTTGTCTTAATTCTCTTTTCACACGAATCTCTTTACTCTCTCCTCTTACTGAACATTCTAATTTCATATTCTCATATATATATTTAGAAAATTTGTAAATATTCATCTTCAACACCAAGTCCAGCTAACGTATTCATAATAGCGTTGGTTGTTACACTATCGAATGCTTTTTCAAAGTCGATGAATAGTAAGACCATTTGGAAATTGTATTCCCTCGCCTTTCGTATCAATTCCAGCAGTACTAAGATATTGTCTAGTGTAGAGAAATTTTTCTTGAATCCGGTCTGATCGTTCTGTGTTGCGGCATCTAAATTTCTTCCTATTCTGTATGTTATTATTGCAATGAAGACTTTGTAAATTGTACAGAGGAGACTTATTGGGCGATAGTTCTTTACTTCTTTTCTGTCTCCCTTTTTATACAGTAGTATTAGGTTAGCCTTCAACCATAAATCAGGAACTTTTCTATTTTTTAGACATATATTAAACAACTTAACTAGTATACTGGTTACAGCTCTTCCTCCCGCTTTTATTTCTTCATTTGTAACTCTGTCCGGTCCTCCCGCTTTTCCTTCTTTTAATTTGCTTATTACTCTCTCCACTTCACTTTCCAGGATTGGAAGGCTGTTTTCTACTTGACCTGCATCCAGCTGTTCCTCTCTCCTTCCACTGCACTCTGCTGATGTGTCTGTTTCAGGCCCCTGTATACTATATAATTTTTCATAGAAGTTACAGATTGTCCTGAGAATACCTTCCACTTCTCTCTCTTCCTCGCCAGCCTCATTTTTCATCGAGATCATTATATTGGTGCCTAGCTGTTGTCTTCTCAATGTTTGTTTAATACTTCCTCTTGATTTAATTGTGTCTTCTAATTCTTCAGTTTTCTTGAGCGCTGTCCATTCTTTCCATTTTCGCCTTATTAATTTAGAAATTTCAGTGAATTCAATTCTATCCCTATCAGACGTTTTCAGTCTTCTCCTTTTTGCCAAAAGTCTGATTATCTCTCTTGGAGTTGAACGTCTTCTGTTTCCTTCTCTGTCGTTCAAGGTATCACTTGTACTTTTAATAATAGCAGATAGTTTACTTGATATGTCTTCCATATCGGAGCATTCAGTATTCATTCCATGAGCTAGGTTTTCTTCCAATTTCTCTTCAAATGATTTCATTTTTAGTGCTTCTGAACTCAGTCTAGTGCGGACTTTTTTGTTGAATCTTCTTCTCTCTTCTATTTTTATAATCATCTTAATTGGTCTATGGTCACTTCCTATGTTAACATCATTCTCTACGTCCACATCTTGTACAATGAGTTTTTTGTCTGTTATGAAGAAGTCAATCTCATTTTTTGTTTCTCCATCCGGACTCATCCAAGTCCACTTTCTTGTTTCATTTTTCTGGAAGAAGGAGTTCATCAAATACATATTTTTCCCTTCAACAAATTCAACAAGCCTATCTCCTCTTTCATTTCTTTCACCAAATCCGTAGTTTCCAACACATTTTTCACCGTTGTTCTTGCCAATTTTTGCATTCATATCTCCCATTATTATATTGTACCTACATATATCCTTTCCTAAGGCATCATTCAGTTCTTCATATAGTTCTTCAATTTCCTCATCAGTTGAATTTGATGTTGGTGCATAGACTTGTATTATTTTAATTCTACCCATTCCTTCTTTGAGTTTCCAAATTATTGTCGATATTCTGTGAGTATGTTGCTTGAAGCTTATGATTTTCTTTTTTGTCGCATTGTTTATTAGAAAACCTGTTCCTCCTGTTGGACCATTGCCATTCACGTACAGAACAATATTATCATCATCCAGGCTCAAACATTGTTCTCCGTCTCTCCTTACTTCCGCAAGTCCTATTATATCCCATTCTACATTTTTGACCTCTTCCACCAGCTGTTCCACTCTCCAGTTCTCCCTAAGAGATCTACAATTATATGTGAGTATAATGATATTATCTTGATTTTTTCTCTTCGCCGATCTTCCATCCTTTCCGAAGTCTTTATCAGTTGGTTTCCTTTCATTTTCCGTTCTTGCTATTCTAACTCCACGCCGTGGTTGCTACTGTGGTTGTGAAGGCTCTTCCACACCACCCTGCTCTCTTCCAATTCTCTTTATATATGTTTCCATTGTATTCAAGTTCTTTTTCTTCACGAGTCTTTCCGTATTTGTGTTTTGGGTGCTTGCGTCACCGTCGCCTCCTGTTGTGGGAGAGCTTCCCTCGCTCCTTGGCCTTTTTTTTTCTTTTCCTTATTATATGCTTCTTTTAAGCTATCCAGGTTGTAGAGCTCACCGTCAATCATTAATTTATCTTTTTTCATTAGGACCTGTTTACCTCGTTTCTTGTATTCCATAAGAAATGGGAATAATTCCTTTCTGATGATGCGCGTCTCCATGTCAAGGTCTTCCTTTATTTTGATGTGGTTAAACCTTTCTTCTCTTGACAACTTGTATTTCTTCCTCAAAACGTCGTTCCTAGTAAACGTTGAAGTCAACTGTGCTCTAATTGGTCCATCCTTTTCAGTAGGATTCAATTTTCTCAAGTTATCGATATCCTGATTTCTAATATCGACACCAATGTATGAAAATATTCCTATTATTTCTTCTCGTAGTTTCCAGTAATTGCCTCTATCTTTCAGGCCAAAAATGATCAAGTTTCTATTTCTATCTGAGTTCTGTTTCCATTCTCTTTCCGTTTTTATTTGCGTTTTCAGTAGTTCTACTTCTTGCTTTAGGGTTTCCAGTTCATCATTGAACTTTCTATTGATTTCATCAATTTTCGTCTCCAGACAGTCTAGTTTATTTAACTTTTGAAGAATCTCATCTAATTTTCCTTCCATTTTCAATATTTAGTTATTTCGTAAAGATCCACTAATTACCCCTTGAACAAAACTTAATTAATACTTCCACAAATACGGCCATTAACAACAATAATAATAATAAGCAAAGCGTTGATAAAAATGTGTCTCAAAGGAAAGGTAACAAAGGAAAACCTGGGAAACGCCTACGAGAGCAATCGTGGCCCTGGAGAGAAATTGGAAGCTCCTGATGAGAAGGGATACGAGCCAGAGGGAGAAAAAGAATAGGAGAGACTTTTCAAATTTCGAACTGCGCTTTCCAAATAAATGTTTTTGTTTTTATAATTAATACTGATAAACAGTAGGTACGAGGAGCTGCAGAAAAGAGACAGATAGTTCAGCTTTTTGACAGTTGTTAATCTGTCCCATTGACCTTCTTCCCGAAATAATAATAATTGCCGGTTGAATCAATCTCGTCAACCAGATGTAATAGGTCATACTATTTCCTATATATAATGTTTTCACTACAGACAGACTGCTCCTATAAAATTGGCAACTTTGAGCAAGCTCTGATACAGAGCACTCCTTGATACAATGCCGATTAAATAAGTTGGTACTCCTGTTCGATTCAAAATGTCCAACCGGCCAATACTACTACGATTATACGGAATTTACACACCACTACTAGCACACTAAGACAGCGATAAGATAAATAACAGCTTGATGCTTGTTCTAATTGTACTCGAAAATCAGAATCTTGGTTAGACGACAACTTTAGTTTCTTTATAATAACTTGTACTCACGTAGGATCGCCTTTAATAAAACTTTTAACATGAAATATTCACTTTCACATTCACTGTGCTGAAAAATTTCAAGCATCAAAACAAATAAACTTGTTAAATTACTTCAAAATACAGAGCTAACACTTTTATTACCTTTCCACTGCAAGTCAAGCTTGCCAACCCGGATGGAATATAGTGGAATGAATTATATTTCCAGAATGAGTGTTTGAAACGGAAGAAGACCTATATTGTAGAAGGAAAAAACAAAAAAAAGACGCATTACGAGGTATTACCAATAATGCACTATTGATCTGTTCTCTGATGGGTAGAAAACGTTTTCATGAATTGAAGGAAGTTACTTTTTGGTTGTATAAGGTAAGCCATATTTCATTTCGAATGCGATATTTACGCATAGTATACTTTATAGCAGCAAGATACGAGGGAAACGACTTTGTGAGCATATACGGTGCCGTGTGCACAACGTCAACATTATTACGCAGGGGGAAGCATTACGAGCATGGATGCAGATAACGGTCTCTCGTAGATTAAGATACCCGTTTATAGGTTCTGGTGGATCTATGTGTCTGGGGATGCGGTTGCAGGGGAATGAATGGGAAAAATAGTGCAGGAGGGGAAATCGCCTCGTTCGAATTTGTTCCCCTAGTCAGCCTGAATTCATCGGTGGAAGAAAAAAGTTCGCAGATTGCTGAAGAGGGGTTGCCGATGCTCATTTCAGTAAGGGTTGAGAGATTTAACCTGGCCGCCATTACGTTTTGAAAACGGCGTGAGTAGTGAACAGGAGGAAGTCGGGGAAGCGTACTGTCGATAGGGTTGGAGATAACTGGAGGATCAGTCTGCGAAAAAGAAAAACGATATGCCTCATCGATGCGGAACAGAAGGCCTTGTGCCAGCATTGGTGCTCGTTAAAGTCTTCATGTGGTATTATAGACATTACATTGATCCAATACAGTTAACTTCTCAACCGACCACTCTATCTACATGAACAAAATATAATATTTACTGGCTTCCACTTTGTTTGAAATATCATTACAATATTGTTGATTTGTGATTAGTAACGGAGGTGATATATTTCCTTTCTTAATCCATTATAATTCAAGAATATATGAATAACGATATAATTTGAGAATAAAGAATAACTTCTTGTATTGTGTTCTCAGGAGTAAATTTTAAGAGAAGTTTTAATTTTTGTACCATACTTATTATGATGGTTCAAAAATTCATATTCAGATTTACAGTTATTCAGAATAATTTATTTCTAAGATTGTAATAATAATTAAATTTTATAATTGTGTTGAAAATCTATGAATTCCTATGAATCCAAATACGTATTCATACTGAACGTGCTCCTCGATCTCTTTCCAATGTTGACCATGGCAAAAATCATGTTATTCTCTCTCCCTCTCAGTCAATGCAATGTTTATAAAACACCGCATTTGGTCTTTCATGATGAGTATCCGTCATAATCGGTCAGACTGTCATATAGGAGGGTATTTTCTGAACAATAAAGTCTGCAATTGTTATAATTGATGAGGATGGAAAGCTGCGTGTGTTTGGGATGATGAAGGATATTCAGCTGAGGCTCTTTGCAATGGCTGAGCTCTATTTCTGAATCAATTATTGTTGGCATACAAAGCAACAATGGCTTTTCATGATCAATAGATTCATAATTCGCAGCTTCCACCGACAGCTGGGTTGCAGTCATCCCGGATAATGCAGACATAAATGCAGGCTCTCGGAACCTCGAAATTGTCCGGCAGTAGGCGAGCACAGAGCTATTATTGAGCAATAACATCACGTTAATTACAAACATCGCGCCATTCGGTGGCAAGTGATTTTGCACAAATGTGGACAACGATACGGGAATCGTATTGTGTTTAATCTGTTACGAACACCGAGCATTATCCTTCAAAGTGTCGAGGCTCATCCTGAATTCTATGGATAATCTCCATCATAACAATCGAGAATTGATAAATCTTCTGTATGGAGGAAGCATGAACATGCAATTTATCCCTCCAGATAAACATTGTTATAAATGTGTTTGATTGATAAATGTAGCAACGCTACTGGAATCTTGAATCCTGAAGGTATCCAATCATCGGCATCAGGAATTTCATTTCATGCATTAATCCTGATAAATTCGCATCACCATTCTCGACGAAGAAGATAGAGTCTTATTCTCCATCTTATCAGGAATGTTTCTCCTCCTCTCAACTATAAAGCCTCTCCTTCTATTACCTTCAAAAAGTTCAAAATATTGATATCCACAAACACTGAATTTTCAACTATCGAATCACTCACAACACTATTATTATTATCACCTCACTCACACTCACATCCTGTATTTATAGGCAAATTGGTAGATTGCCTATAAAAAATTGATCCATGCCTACTATTATACTGTTTCATCAAATGATCAACCCACAATGAAAACTTTTATTCCAATGAGAATTATTAATATTTCAATGGATAATTAATAGTAATCAATTCTATGAACCTGCTTGACCAAAGGACAGGACTGAACTGATTCCAATATTTCCATATCACTGTGTTATCTGTTATTTCTAGCAATCTGCTATTTCTCTCACACTTATTGCAATTTCTACTCGGATTCTCGGATTGATGGTTCCGAAAATATTTCATTTGGAGTGTCTGTTGAACAAAGACTGCAGCCACTGCTGTAACATGATATATGAACAGAACGAGCAGTTGCAGTTTTATGGCAGGACTTATCAAGTTGTTCAACCCCAACGAGTGTTTTCCAGTGTATGTATTTTATTAACTAGGTTGTTTTCTCTGCTGAACAGTAATAGATTTTGCAACAAAGTATATGTTGGTACCGAGACCAGTGGCATATTTGCCGCACGAGCTCGCAAGGTGAAAAGCAACGTTTCTGGCCATAAATTGAATTAGTTCCAGCTGTTCCGTCCTGCAAAAAGCGAAGCCGGCACTGCGACTTCTCGGGCCATTTGGCGCAGCTCCTTTTTCTATATATCTACGCAGCAGATTTCCACTTGATCGAATCCCATCACCAGGGCGCACGGTTCTCATGTGAGCAGGCCATAACCTTTCCCCCGTGAGCGCAATAGGGCCAGGGCCACTCGAATTCCCCCACCATTCCACCTAAACATTGCTCTCTACTTTCGTTCGAAATAATGTCCTACGCTCGAGAGCGTCACGGAAATCGGGAAAACGAAAACAAACAGGAACAAATAGATTTGCAGTTTGCACAAAGACAAAAGATGTGTGTGCGTCGCTGGCTCAATAACGTTTCCAGTATGCGAACGCCCTGAAGTTTTCCTGGAGATTCTACAAACATTTACATAGAAACTCATTCTTTCCAGCTTCTATCCGGCAATTTTGCAGTAATATATTGGGATGTTAGTATAAGAACTCTATATGCTTCATAAAAGCGAAATATTCCTTGGTACTTGATAAATCGACATTTCCATAGCTCAAACATTATCATTGTGCCTGAAATTAATCGAAGTATTTGAGGGAAAGGTCGTTCTAATTTCAAATATCAGCTTAGACATATTTTTCTCAACTCCAATATGATACTGAAGAACAATATTCTCTCCGTATTCATTCATAATTTCATTTTATAAAATAAATACGTAGTGGAAGAAAAACAGGCATAGCCCATACTAATTCCAAGATTTTGAAAAATATAATCCAAATTTCCAGTTTTTTGAGAACTCTAGCATTTTACTAATAAACCTTCAAATCCAAATGAGAAACGGCCTTCAGCGCTGTTGTTTAGTGAGGGTTTTACAACTACAATGGCAAAATTCAAGATTGGCAATAGTGAAATTATCAAATAGTTCTGAATATGACTAATAGCATATACCAGCATATTGCTATTCAAAAACAAAAACTCAACCCCTAACCTTTTCCTAACCCGATCTCCAACTAACTCCTCCCCAACCCCAAACATACTCTCAACCTCATTTGATATGAAGTCCCTTTTTGCATTTTCAGCATTTCGTCCAATCATCACCGAAAGACTATTTTTCCTTGATGTTTGATGGAAGGTAGTCTTGTTAGCCTGCCTACAGTTCTATTATGATACCATAGGAAAGAGATAGAGCATAATATATTTACCCCTTATATCATCTCTTCTCTATGATAATACCATACAATGGACATACTCTGACACCTTTGAAATTGGTATTTTAGTCATCACCATGAGTTTCAACCTCTCTCGCAATTTAATCTGTAAAAATATAGAAGGAATATTGTAATTTCCCTGAAACTCCTCAGATTTATAGCGCTTATCCTGTCTGCTTCTCCCATTACTCATTTCCTGCCAAGTCACAACTTTTTCGCTGCATGTTGAACGATGAATCTCTATCCTTCCCCCTCCTCAGTTCAGTGGGAGGTTGTTAAATTATATGTTCACTGCGATTAAAATTTTATCGCCGCTGTTCAGAATCCTCTGTTTGGATATTTCATTGAAGTTTTTTGAAAACTTGAGCATTTTTATGAGTTTCGACTATAAAATGAGTGGGTTAACAACCCGAAATTTTCATATCAAATTTACGACTTCTTGTCTAGTAATGAACAGTAATTGCACTGCAGTTCCATTATTTTGTATTACCCAAGTAATGCGCAAGTACTTCATTCAAATAAGGATTATTATTGGTAGTATGGCAATTGACTTAGCAATTTTCATGTAATTCATTCATTATTCATAGATGATAATTATTGAGATTGAGTTTCAGGTAGATAAGTAATCAACCACTTTATGATTATTAGTGACTGCCATGATAAACAGTATAATCAAACCCATTTTATTTTTTTTTTTTTTTGATTTAGTATAACACATATAGAAGAAATAAGTCTTTTGGAGAACCAGCAACGCAAATAGATTCATTCCAATAAGAGCTTCCTCGAGCAGAAATTTTCTTATAATATAATATCAGAAAGAATGTGAAGATTATTCATTCTACTATAATAAGTACATTAGTGGAATAAGGAGTTCACAAGATTCCAGTAATAATAATATTTGTTCAATGACGCAATAATAGTCCTTGCATTTCTCCTCTAAATTCACAAATTTCAAGATTGAATTAAAACAGTATGAGTGTACCCATCCTATTTTTCTATTGATTCAAAAAAAGTTCAACAGATAAAACAGCTCGTTTGGAGAACTAGCAACGCAAGAAGATTCATTCCAATGAGAGAGCTTCCTCGAAAGAGGATCAGGAAAGTGTGGAGATTATATTTTTTATTCTACTATAATGATCATAGGCCTATAAGTGGTTTAAATAAAATTCAAATCCCAGTATCCTTTTAAATTATTTTATCACAACATGTTTCGGACATTAATGTCATTTTTATTCCACATGAAAATGGCATCTAAAATGGCATTAATGAAAAAATTTAAAAGGGTTCTGAGATTCACATTTCTATTCATATGAGTAGCCCTAAATGAAAAAGACTCTAAGTGGTTATATATAATAGATAATCAAATCAGTTCAATTCAATTCATGAGTCTCAAATTTAAATTCTGAAACCAGTCAACAGGATTGACATAATTCAACATTTATTTATTGAGTTGAATCAATATGAACTATGGAATCTATGATTAAAACAGATTCGATATTAGATTTATATTGGAAAAATAAAACGTTCACTTATACTTTGAACATGAATTCTTTGAATGGTATTCTTTCTACAGATCTTTCCTAATAATTATTATCAACAAAACAGTCAAAAAACAGTAGATATTAACAAAACTTGATAATCAGTTTGTTTTTGGGTGAATATCAGGATCCGATGCACTCGGGATTCAATAGCTAGCTCTATATTTTGATTAAGATAAAGGCGAAATTGGGATAGCGAGCGAGCAACGTCTCATTACTGTCATAATAGGCGTCGAAAATAACAAATAACAGTCTGGCAACAATTAATAACAATTATCAGAAACCTTGTCGAGAAGTCTGTAGACGGGCTTCTTTATTCGAGAACAGGCTGGTTTCCACCCCTGGGGGAGGTTTCTTATTCCCTTAGCCGTTTCTGGAGGCGCGATGAGATAAATCTCGCCAGAGCTTCAGCATCCCGCGCCGACAAATCTCCCACTCACTCCCCAGTAGCTCAAGAAGCACAGAGGCCGACAAGACTCCGTCCGTCCCAGGCGATAACTATCATAATTCAACTACCACCACCCCACCATCCTCGCCATCTAGTGTGAGATTTCGTGCGGCAAATCACACACAAAAAGGAAATCTCCACAATCCTTTTCCGCCAACCCCTCTCCGTTGCCACGTAACTTATGGCCTGTTATTAATTTGCCGCGCGTTCTCATGAAATAATGCACGCTCGTTAGGGCTTCAAATTGAGGGAGAAAGCGGCGCAGCGCAGCGCCCCAATGCTTGCAACAATACGGCTGATCGTCAACGTTCTACATCGTTTCTCTCCTATGACACCACTTATTCATTTCCAAGATGCTTCGCAAATGAAGAATTGTTCTCGCGAATCTATTCATAATTGGATCTGCCACTAATTCAGCAAACTCATGCCACTTCATATTATTAGCTTTTATTACACAAAAGTGTACCATTAATTTTTGCGAAATGTATTCGACTTCCATTCTCTCAATATTTAAACAATCAATGCTCGAATGAATTCAAAGACAGTAGGAATATTCATCATGATACTCAGAAGTGTTATTCTCAATCTTTCAGGTATGTTGAGATTAGCTCTAAATGTTCTACTGCTGCTCTTCGATATAATTTTTCATTTCATCTTATAGTATTCAATCAATTATAATTTATTTGTTGATCAATTCTACACTTCAATCTTTTTATTTCCAAATAGATCAATCCATTGTTGCAAAATTCACTTGAAAAATTAATCGTATTCGAATCGATCAAATTGAAAATTTTGATTATTGAAAAATAAAACAGAAATAGCTTTAATGGAAATTATCTCCACTTCAAAAAAATGAAAAGTTTCATTTTCTTTGAAAGTTTTTTAGCCGAAATGGAATTTCGAGATTTGCTAATCTAATGATTCCAGAGGTATATGATATCATTCACATTGTCAATTGTGATAAAGAATCAATCAATAAAGAATCGATAAAGGCCAATAAAGGTTAATGAACGTTTTTTATGAAATAAATTGGGAACATTAAACTCAACAGTATTTCAAATATTGAAAAATGTTTTTTCTATGAATGAGTTGTTCCCGTAAAGAGACACTTTAATTTTATCTCGGCTTTCTGGCAAGTGTTGTTTCCTCCCAGAGAGGAAGGCGGAGGAGATGTATGAATTGGATAATTTGTGGCAATGAAGATGGATGAAGAAAGAGTATCAAGTATCTTCTGAACCAAAAAAGGGTGTCAAGAAAAAAGGGTAGGAATTAGAGTGACTGATAATGGGAAGAGCGAGCGTAGTTCGTAGATACTGAAATTTATTAGGGAAGTGATATATCACACAGGCTCAAGGTGGAACGAGATAAGCTCTTCTACGTTCTATCAGATCGTCTCTGTATACT
Source organism: Nilaparvata lugens (assembly GCF_014356525.2). Taxonomy (NCBI): domain Eukaryota; kingdom Metazoa; phylum Arthropoda; class Insecta; order Hemiptera; family Delphacidae; genus Nilaparvata; species Nilaparvata lugens. The sequence goes on along the minus strand of NC_052508.1, from coordinate 29,310,442 downwards.
TGCTTACTCCACATGATCCTTCCTTGTGAACTATTTCAACAGATCTATCCTTCTACCTTCTAGCTCTCAAACTTGTCTACGCCTCTCCAACAATTAATTCATCGAACACTGCATTGAAAATATACACTGTATATACACTCCAGTCTTCTACAACAACATCGTATTGTTATTATTTCAAACATAAGAGTGAAACGGAATAGTCAGTTTAATTTTCAGCTTCCAGTTTAAATCAGGCTCGTGATCGACCTCCATGTTACAAACTGTAACAAAACAACCCACATGCTTTACAAACACATTGGGGTGGACAGTCTCCAGAAAGTTCCAGCACGATGACATCCAAATAATGTTCCATGTCTGCCGGATGATGAAAACTGAAAGCTAAGCGGTGACCTGCCAGTATTATGCGTACTTTAGTTGGTGAATGTGAATCAAGCCAAAGTGATATAATCGGACGAGGTATACAATTGGAATAAAATAACAATTTTCTCAACTCTGGTATAAATATTTTTAAAAAATAAGTCAACACATTCTAAAACATTACTCCAAGGCTGTGTGTACGCACATGTCATCATACATTATTGTGTCATCACAGCGAAAGGCTTCGAACAAAATTCTAAGATTCTAAAATTTCATTCATTCTTCTAAAGCTGTGTACACACATGTCATCATACATTGTTTTGTCATCACAGCAAAAGTCTTCGAACAAAATTTTTTAAGGTTAGATCTTCGATTCTCTGTTGTCCATTTTTCTCCACTACTATATTTGAGGTTGATTCATTTTTCAATAATATAATTTGCATTTTCCAGTGGTTAATTTAATGTTATGTATTGCTTGTCTATTTTATGTTGGAAGCTGCTGTCGATCAGCTGTTTTTTTTTTTTGTTTGAAGCTTCTCGCTAATGGCACAACATGCATGATGAACATCATGCTTGTCCTGTCGCCATATTGTGTCTAGCCTTATCCATTATTTGTCATTAATATATATATTTTTTCGGTAGCAATAATTATTGCATTAATTGAAAACTTAAAATAACGAATTTTGAGAATGTAAATTTGTTGTGTTTGTTACAGGACAATACAGATCACCGCGTATCACGGAGCATCCGGCGTCGACGGTGGTGCCGAAGAACGAGCCGGTGACGCTGAACTGCAAAGCCGAGGGTCGACCCGAGCCGGACATCGAGTGGTGGAAGGACGGACAACGGGTCGAGGTGTCAGCCAATACGCAGCGCGACTCCATCGGTCCCGTGTTGCTTCCGGCCGGGTCGCTCTTCTTCCTGCGGGCCCGTCACGGCAAGAAGGAGCACGATGACGGCGTCTACTGGTGCGTTGCTCGCAACCTCGCCGGATCTGCCACCAGTCGCAACGCCACGCTACAAGTTGCAGGTAATTCATGCAAGTTTGTTTAGTCAATTAGTATTATTTTAATTTTGAAAACTTGATTTATAACTCTGAACTAAAACCTAGTCCTTGTGTAACTTGGACTAATATAAATTAAAGTATCTGGGACACATTATGAGAAATGAAACTAAATATCAATTGCTAAAATGTGTACTACAAGCTTCTTGGTAGGAGGCGAATTTCCTAGTTCAAGAATTTGAGAGCATGGTTTGTAATGCCCACCCCGGAACTTTCTAGAGCAGCTGTCAACTAAGTTAAATTGCCAGAATAATTGTCAACATTCGGTAATGGACAGGCACCAGAAGATGAAGTGTAACTTATTCGTTTCAAATACCGTTGAATGCGCGCGTACAGAAAACACAATGTAAAAAATAAGAAATACTCAGAAAAAACCTCGCTGCCATACTTTCTATGGTATTTTGGGATACGTTGTATGGGAATCGAATTGAACTATTTTAATTAAAGTGTTCAGATCCATTCCTCAACTTTATTTATGTTACAAATACATTTAAAATTTATCGAATGATGCTCAATGCGGCCGATGTATGCCAAGATGCGAAGATTTATACAAGAAGATTGAAAAACACTTAACTGACAACGCAGATAATCAATTTATAATAATTAATGTCTAATGGCTCTGTTATCAGATCTGATGTCATATTCTAAGTTGAAGAGTTCTATGTCGTATCCCAGTAAAACTGAGGCTTTGTTTGCCTATAAACAGATATAGTACGCCATTGATGTCTAGCAATCGATATACATAAATCCATAAATTTGAATTCATCATGATCCAAACAACGTTTTGTAAATAGTACGGAATATCAAACCCATTTTTCTTATAAAAAGTTTGTTATATTAGATTAGATTAGTTATTTGAATGTTCCGCTAAAATTAGTTAATATTCTACAAGACAGTTCTTGTACTTAAAAACTATTTTTTGCAATTACGAATAAGTTTAGTTTGAGTGACAGAACAGCCAGATCCCTCTCAACATTTCGGACTGTTTTGTTGTGCAGTCACCTCAGTTCTGTTGGTAGCCGAGATTTGATTGTAGTAAACAACCCGCTCTCTAAATATTTGTGTGCTGTTGCTAGAGCCGACAGCCAGCAAGCTGCTGTCCAGGCAGAACCTGAGTGGGCGAGCAGACACAACAGTGGAAAGCCGTGGTCAACGTCTTTTATCCTCTTACCGTTCTAAGCTGCTAGGTGATGAAGTAAATCCGCTGAATAAATGATCGATGTTACAACGTCTCCTCGCCCTTCAGAGGGCGTTGAATTATTTCCAGGTCGAAGATTTAAGGGATTGTCTGGCAGTGGAAGGGGTGGGTTGGAGGGCATTGTAGATATGAATATTTCAGATGTGGTGGGGTCTGCGTGCTACCCACATTACGGCCGAGCGGTAACAAGTAACAACGACCTATCTATCAACCGACGCCTATTATACAAGAGATAACAGTGTATGTTACACCCGTTACTGGATTTCACATTCAACAAGCTCCTGATGTGGGAATTCCACATCCTACAAACTTCTTATTTCTCCTTTCTCAACAAGACAATGAATGGTGTGTCACGGTGATATCATCAGATAGGTGAATTACTCTAAGCAAGTCATAGACTTATTCCTTCTATTGAAGTACATATTGATAGACAACAGGATAATCAAAAGCTATTTGGAGGACGTGATTAACAATGGCCCAGCTGATTTCCCCGAAAATCTTCAACAAACATACTTCATTAATTTGACGTACATAGTCTAGGATCCATCGATAGTTGACGCATGTCATATGAATTCCTATCTTACAAGTTTTTGGCAAAAAATAGAGTGTGAGCCTATTCAATAACTTGGAAGTAGTGCACTTTCAATTTGACTCCATGGAAAATCAATTGAATAAAGACAATGGAGACATCCGCAATCATGAACAATAAAGTTGTTCACTTGTGAGAAGCTGCTCCTTTCGATATCGTTTTTAGAATCTACTCTTTCTCATACACTAACTACTCTAGGATCTCTCATCTAATAAGCTGTAAGCATGTATGTCTGGTTTTTGTCTCTTGATGCAATAAGTTTTCTCGATATAATAGTTCTTTAGAAGCATCCATTTTGCGGTAGAAGTAGGTGTATTATATTCTTCAAATTCAACAATCTTTTGTTTTTTGAGTCAGACTTCTATTGATTATATTATTGATTGTATTGCTAGATGTTCAGAGACATTATTGATAAATTCTACTAACAATTCTAGGGAGTTACACGTGTCTGACATTCTTGAGTTGGATTGCAATATCCGCCCCCACTTCGGGTTGAGCTCTATGAATTCTGTTTGTTGAATGTTGTGTGATCAACGGCTGACATTCAATGTTTGAACGTATCAAAGTCTAGAGAGTGTCCATGCTGACAAGTTTTGTAGGTGACATGATACATCACCACGTCATCACACTTCTGATGTCCGATGCTGACAAACATGCTCAAAACATGATCACGTCCACTGTCCAGCTAATGGCTTCACGTGATTTGGGTCTTCTCTCATGCATTTACAATGAGCACTTGACAGGCAACGCGTCATTTCTATGTTAAGCAATCATTCTATGTCTGGAAACTCCAAATACACAAAATTTGCAATCAAACCAAGAATATTAATAATATTGATCTCCAGTTCCCAGATTATGTGTAGTGGTTACTCTCTGCGCGTTATCATTTTTACTTTCCTTGCCCTATTACCATAGGTAAGGAAAGTACTGCTTTCCGAAAAAAATTAAGGTACCCCAATTTCTAAATTTCTATACGTTTCAAGGTCCCCTGAGTCCAAAAAACTGGTTTTTGGGTATTGGTCAGTATGTGTGTGTGTGTGTGTGTGTGTGTGTGTGTGTGTGTGTGTGTGTGTGTGTGTGTGTGTATGTGCGTCTGTGTACACGATATCTCATCTCCCAATTAACGGAATGACTTAAAATTTGGAACTTAAGGTCCTATCACTATAAGTATCCGACACGAACAATTTCGATCAAATGCAATTCAAGATGGCGGCTAAAATGGCGAAAATGTTGTCAAAAACAGGGTTTTTCGCGATTTTCTCGAAAATGGCTCAAACGATTTTGATTAAATTTATACCTGAAATAGTCATTTATGAGCTCTATCAACTGCCTCAAGTCCCTTATCTGTAAAAATTTCAGGAGCTCCGCCCCATCAATGCAGATAGATTCCCAACTATCAGGCTTCAGATACAATTGAAACAAAAAAAAATTAAGTGGAGTAGATTGAGCATGAAAATCTCTACAATTAATGTTCAGTAACATTTTCACCTAAAATTGGAAATAAGCTTTAAATTTGAGAAAATGTGATTATTCAATTGCAAATTATTGTTGATTCTATTAAATCATTCACTATGAAGAGATAGCAGACCTCATGTGTGTCTCCAGCGTTATTGCCCTGTCACCAGCTGGCTCAAATCTTTGAATAGTAGACTTGAGATGCGCGGGAACACTAGCGTCAGGTGATCAATTTTCATAACGGCAAGGAAAGTTGTGTGAGTGCGCCACACCAGATTTTTATCCTTTGAATATGATCGAATCGCCACAATTTCATCGTCTCCAACTGTGTACCAAATATATTAATCTATATATATAAAAGCGGAATGGCACTCACTCACTGACTGACTGACTGACTCACTCACTCACTCACTCGCAGAACTAAAAATCTACTGGACCAAAAACGTTCAAATTTGGTAGGTATGTTCAGTTGGCCCTTTAGAGGCGCACTAAGAAATCTTTTGGCAATATTTTAACTCTAAGGGTGGTTTTTAAGGGTTTAAAGTTCGTCTTTAAGCATGTATATTCTTCTTATTCTCTTAGTTATGATTGAAAAATGTCCATACCATATGTTAATATAGAACTATAATCTAGAAAGAGTACCTCTCCGAAACAGTTGTTAACTGGTAACTAAATCAATAATTTTGTCAGGTTAGCATTAATTTGAGTTGACTTTGTTAGGTTGGAACCAAGTTGAAGATTGAAATGCATTTATCACGGAAAAATTGATTGGGCACTGCTACTTCAATCAGAGCTATCCCTGGGAATATTATATTACTAGCCGTCCGGCTCGCTTCGCTCGCCATATCCGTTTAGCCTGTTGATCTCATTCTTGGACGATCCAGTCGGGGATCCAGGGGGCGGAGCCCCCTGGCTAGACGGATATGACGAGCGAAGCGAGCCTGACGGCTAGTGCTGTATAATGCAAGAAAAACGCATATAGTCTATTCTGAAATGCTTTGATAAATGAATGTTGAAGGACTGAGAAACGTGAATACCTGATATATTTTGAAGACTCTTAAAAAACAATTAAAAAATTTGGCATCAGTCTACATAGCTGATTCATTTCAATAGCATCAATAATATGACATGAGCTTAGTGTTTTATTGAGGCTTGATATTTTTAAAACGAGTAAATATTTAAAAAATTTGATATCTTGAAAGCTTATAAAATCCAACTTTCTCCATGAGAAATTCTATTGTGCATTCGACACAGAATGTTTTCAGATTTTCGTCTCCATCTTAGACCAAAAACTCAACTATCTGAATAAATTTAGAGAAGGAAATCCTTGAATTAATTTTGCGGTGTGTGGGTGGTACGAGAGAAATGATCCTAGTCTCTGTCCTCATTATTGACTCATTTTTCATCGTTGAGGGCGTCCATTAAAGGATTGATTCTCCCCGAAATTAATAGAGAATGTCTCAGCTGAACATTGTCGCACCTAAATTCAAGATAATGGAAATAAAACACGGTGTCTTGCTCACTCTAAGCTTGTGAATGGCCTAATAAATTCAATTTAAGATTGCCGTTTGGGTGGCGGTCGAGTCTTCTCTTGACCCTCTGGTCGAACTTTATAATGTTGGCATCTGATGGTAAAACCATGTTATTTTAACCTGGAGTTGCTTTACAAGCTACACGGTGGTGTATCTAATTCTCTGTTATCCATTCCTTAGAAGAATAATGAATCCACTGATATGAGTAATCATTCTTTTCATTTTTTCTTTGTCATTATTTTAACCCATGACCAATGTAAACCATGAAAAGGTAATTGCGATAAGAGAGTAAGAGGAAGAATATACTCATATTTATTTATCGATGAATCATTCATCATAGACAATTCATTAGAATGATAAGGGGAAGAACAATAGGCATAGTCCAAAACCATTCATCAGTATACCTGATTATTCTGCTAAACATATAGCATTTGTAACGTAAACAGGTAATATACCTTTGGGGTTTATTGTTTCTGAAGGATAATACAATTATTTTGTATATTTATTATGTCATGGAAACTTATAGGACAATAAAGCAGAATCAATAAAAATCATGTATAAACTGACTTGTAGCATATTAATTCAATTGTATCTCATTGTAGAAAGTTGAACATGGAATAAATTATAGGTTATCTGTTTTTAGTATGACCTATTTTCAAAAGTAAAAGTGATTTTTGACTGTCAAAGTTGATCTCATGCGAATGATTAATCTCACCGATGATAAATCTCATGTGATTGATCTATATTTTTCATCCCATGATCACAATAAATCATTGAGTGAAAACAAGTATCCTCAACTAATCCAAAATTTATTGATATCATGATCTTCAATCGTAAATTGAATATTAACTTCACCTTTTGTGCCAAATCTTGATCTCATCGGTGCCATTGAAACGTGATCAAAGGCATCACCAATGTGCAATGTCGTATACTGACGTTTATTGCTGCCAGAGAATTTTTACTGCGTCTTAAACCCTCTAATTACTCATAAAACTCTCAGAAAGCTGTAAATCCGATCAGAATCTTGACGCACCGTTCTACCTGCTTCTAGAAGGCTAAAACAATGTTTTGATGAGGAACATGGTTTCCAGCACGACTGAGATTCCAATATTCACTGTGCTTCTATCAGATGACTCAAAAATAATTATCCATGGATAGTATATAATATTGATAGATTTCATGGCTGGATTCATTGTCCTACTTGGAATTGGGAACGTAGAGTTCGTGCTTACTATGAGTCTTATGAGTCTGGTTCTCTAATTTTAGATATCCAGGAAACAATAATGTAATACTCAGAATAAGAAATGTTGATCGGCACCCAAATCCGTATAGCATTTGAAATTGAATAAAATTTGTTTCCTTTTAATAAAAAAGGTCAATCTTTTGTGGTGATCTTTTCTGTCTTTTTCATTGTAAGCAATGCTGATGATTTTGTAAGAGAATATCCTCAGAACATGAAGATACAATTTTGAGAGATTATGCGAGTCAAAACAAAGCTTATTGCTTCATTTAGAAGCATTCAAAGAACAGATAGTCTTAGAATAAGACTTGAGTCTTTGAGTGTCTCTTCCAATTTTCTCGTTCTGAGATAATTCTTGCGTAATACAGAACCTGACTCAAAAGATTCAATTTGACCTTCCAAGAAAAATGTAAATTATATCTTTGAACCTTTGTATGCGGCACAAGTAGGCTATTGCTGCCTGTTGAGAGATGCTGAAAAAACAAGCGAGTCAGATCAAATCTTAGCGCGTGAAATGAGTAGAATCTGGCGAGCACTGGAAATGGCTCCTTTGAGATAGCCAGAAACAGATAAGAAGATTGAAAGGAAAAATCATGGCCGGTGACTTAAAAAAATCGCATTTCATGCCTTTGTGTTCTGGCGAGGAATTTTCTTCGGGAAACCCTATTTCCCGCTGAGCTCCTTTGTGCTGCCCTATTATGCTGTTTTCTCGTTTTACACTCGCTTTCTGAGAAGAATCGTCCAAAGTATTCATCCCTTCTCGTTTGAGTTATAAGCCCCTACTCTGAAGTAGGCATGGCTGCAGCTCTGTAATGAGAAAGAGTCTATTAGGCTACTTAGCTGTTTGAACAAGTTATGGTCTTGAAATAATGAGTGAGCTACCCAATTGGATATTTAAAACAGCAGTCTTAAACAGCAGTCTTACTCAGCAGGCATTAAACAGAGCTTAGGCTTGAATGCCTTAATACAAACGTCCCTGCAGTTTGATAGCTCTTTTGTCATTCAAGCCTCTAGCTAATAATCTGCTTCTTGAATCATTTCGAGGAAATGAGAATGTTTTCATTATCTTGCTCTGTGAAGGCATATCACTATTTGGATGTGTGATCCTATACGCAAGATATCTCATACTATTCTAGTGATCTTATACCAACCTTTGGTAGATGAATCATTAGAATTGCAAAGTGATCTTATTTCATGAAATATTGAATCATTTGAGAGAAAACAAATATGGAACTTGAAAATAACTTAATTGGTGGATTTATTCTTAATGATGGTATTGCTAATCACTTCGTCCGTATTATATTACCACTATATCAACTCCAAAGGTTTATTTTTAAAGCTCAACATTCCATTCATTCTCATTGGAAAGCCAACTGATTAAATGGAAATTCATTGAGATGGTAAGGGGGAGTATGGGGTCTATCAGGTACCATTATGCCAATGTGTGATCCACCCATTTTTGGAATTGTTAGTTTAGATGAAAGGCAGACTTTTGAAAGCGCTCAGTAATCCGTTCTTTGTGGCTCATTCCAATTCATCCAGTTTGTACATTAGTAATGAGTTATGTGGTGGCGGCGGGTGGCAATTTCGATGCCGCTGCGATGCTTATCTGGTTCGAGATTTGTTTTAATGATCGCAGTCCCCGCCGCCTGCTAACTTCTCGTTGGTCCAACTTGATAAACAAACTCTGTTTGAACGCACCGCGATTTTCGTGAAGTTTCCGTAGCGAACGGGCCCGGTGTTAACTTTCAAATAACATGTTGATATAATATAAGCACGCGCAACTATATATCATCGAATTTCATGTTCTATATCAGTATGAAAGAGAGCTTACTCAAACTTCTGTTTACCGTACGATATAATCTATAAAAATAATCTACCAAGAGGAAAGCCACCAGCATAATTTTGGAGCTTATAACTCCGTCTGAATACGAGATGAGTTGTGGAAGTTGATTTGTATTTGGTTTGTCAATATTTCTCCCTTCTCTCCTGGAAATAAATCACGAACTCAGTTTCGAATTTCTCCCTTCACATTCGGCTCATTCATTATAAGTAGGAAGAAGCTTACATAATAGCATATTCATTTTGAATATGTAAAAATCATTCAAAAGCAAACAATAATTCAAAAACATATCAACCAAGATCAAAATAGTAATCAAACTTATTGATTCACTCCGATCATTTCTTGAACTACTTTTGAGTCTGGACGCGTTTCAGGGCACTGTGCCCCATCTTTAGCAAGCAAGCAGTTCCTTAGTACTCAACTCAATGGAAACAATGGATATGTGGGAAAGTATTCGACGGGTAAGGTGAGGAATGATTAGTCAGGGAGTGTGGGAGTGTTTGATTTTCCACAATGGAACAAAGAGAGTATGTGGATTTCAATGAAGTTGGTGATTGATGTGAGGATGACGTTGAGCTTTTATTGATCTATATATTGGAAAAATACAGATATATTTAGAAAATACTTATCATATCCAAATGATTACAGAATATAACAGTTTAATTTTTAAAATCTCCAAATAGATGATGAATAATATTAGAAAGAAAATTTAATTTATCTCATAAATTAATGAAATATTGCATGATTAAACTTGAATTTGAAAAAAACACTCATGAAGTGAAAATGCTCAAAATCTATGTGCCGGTTGCATAAACCGCACTTTCAGTTCGGTTTCCCCTAAACTTTTTTATCGCTATTAATTTCACAAGAACCAATTAGAGAAGGCTTTTTTGAAATTAATCACATTAAAATTTTAATCGGCTTTTCTGCAACCGGGCCTATGTATTTTCTATATTCTGTGAATCTGAAGTATGTTTTGTGTTTTGCAAGAGTTTTATTATCAACCTATTCAAATTAATTTTTTTTCTAATTATATATAACTGTTACTAGAACTAGGACTAACGATCAGACTCCTCTATCATAAATTGATACTTCAATTTATTTTACGAGAATAATCTTGTAGCTTCTCCTTGTTTCAAATTAATTCATTCCCAATCAATGCACTGTACTAATATAATGTTTTTTTCCCACTTTCACTAAGCACTCTTGGAGGTTTACAACAGATCTGTTGGCTTCTTCCTTTTCAATGTCTTCGATAACGGTGAATTGACACATATTCAAACTGATAGTTTTATTGTGATTTAGAATTTTCAAATTTGTTATTTGGTGTGAAAATTAATATGGAGTGTGCCGAGCACTCCTTTTAATTCAGGCCTTTTCCCAAGTTATAATAGTAAATTTAATACGCAATAGACTAGAGCCATTATTGTAAGTGAGTTAGCGAAATAAATTATTTTCTCTCTCTATTATGAACGGCCATGACTTCGAGTTTCCCATGATAGATATTTAAAAATTGTGGCTCCGAGTCGTCGAGGAATGTAGATTATGGAATTATCTCTAAAACTTAGCCTTCGTGTCGCGACATAGAGTGCGATAAGTGGGAAAACAGCAAGCATTGAAATTATAACAAACTACCGATTTTGCAGTTACTATTTGGTCCAAAGGCTCTAGAAGCCACGCGACGATTGGTCAAATTGATTCCATTCGCCCAATAGGAGACCTGTTTCTAAATACAGTAGTGGGGATTCCCCAGTCGAGAGACCAGATTACGTTCCGGAGGACACTTTGCTAGGAGCACTACAAGAGTAAAGATGTAGTCATTATGTTTCGCCCTTTTTGGGCAGGTTTACAAGTATTTCATTAGTTAATGTAGGAGCTAGTTTTATTTTTATTAAAGTTTAAATTTTCTAGTAGTGCCATGTCCTGTAAGGTTTAATTGTGTTGCTTCATCATGTACGAATAATTGTTTCTTCAAATAACCGCTAAGGTACGTAAAATAAGGTTAAAATATAATTTAGGGAATTTAATTGATTGAAACTTCCATAAGAGTTTTGTATTAACAAAGCCTGTTATTTTTCAAGTTAATAATATTGATTGAGAATAATCCTTTTGATTTTATTAGTGATGGAAGATAATTATAAATTTTTTTTCTAAAGAAGTATAGAAAGTTTCCAGTTACGTTACATTTGAGTTATTGTTTCTGGAGATATATTATCGTAGAGTATTGCTGAAAGTCAGAAAGATAGCCTTTAAATTGGAATGAAACTTTTAAGATTATGTTCATATTGAGTTTATGACATTTTTTTAATTTATATTTTTCAGACTCTGTTTTCTTATGTCATTAAGGCTTTCGAATGATTTAGTAAATTTTTTATGATAGAAATCTTAATAGACGAAGAAGAAAGTTTTTCTTTTCCAGGAAATTAATGTTAATGAATGTTCAAATTTTAATACAATTTAAATTATTTTCTATGTGTCTACTAATTTTATTTAATTAAAGGTAAATCAAATCATAAACTCTGGAATGTTCATTTTTAATTAAGGTTCTGAGCAGTTTTGGGCGAATGCCCGTTATTTACACTTGGATTGCGTCCTAAAGTTCATAATAATAAATGAAATAAATGTTGGCTAGCGCCCAAGTTTCCAACAATACTAGCCAAGCTACTATATGAAAAATTATATTTGATTTCGCAACCAAACGAAAAATATCATAAAAGTTAACATCATAATTAATGAAGTATTCATTTTCTAAAAGCATTATATTAATTTATTACGGGTGTTTTCACAAATGTTGCATTGTATATTAATGACACTCTGGCAAGTAAATTTGTTTTGAATCTGTTAAATTTTAAGAATGAACTCTGAACGTCAAGATAAAATCTAAATTGAATAACAGAATAAACTCCTGTTTTAGCTTTTGATGAATTGTAGGAAGAGTTAGAAATTAATGCTGTAATACATTTATTTACAGCGGTTCATTTATGTCCTCAAACCAACTTCTTGTACTACCACCCCTTTGGTTCCGCAACTTTATGTAACACCGCTTCAAGACACCCGTTCAGACGACAGGTCTAGGGACGTAAGAGGACGTCGCCGTCAAGCCAAATTCAACCGGTAAAAGCTCACCGCCAAAAACAAGGTACTGTAACCCCGACGATAAAGCAACGTACAGACCAACGAAAGTGCAGTGTAGTGAAACAAAGGTTCATTCGAGAATGACAATCAAAAGTGGGGATTCAAAATTATTATGAAATGGGTTATATGGGTTACTATCGATGAAACTTGAGTTCAACGGGCTTTTCTTTCTTGAGTAATTCCATGTTGAAATGAACTTGTTATTTGATGACTGATATTGTTTGGTTTTGTGACGTATTGCTATCTAATCGGGGATAGTAATGCGCCCCCAAATCAGATGAAGAATGTCAACAAAGTAACATGAAATTGTTGTTTCTGTTGTTCGATTTTAGTTGCCAATGTTTATTGAAGCTGTTTGTATTTTTCAATTATTTCAAATTGTAGTGTTATTCTATACTATAAACCTATTAAATCAGGCATGGCAAGATTAATTGAAGTTTTCTTGACTCTAGCCCGTTCACCTGCATGAATTAGGTATAGACTCAGGTATTTTCTAGATGTGTCGGCCTATTTCTAAATTCTAAATTTTATTCAAAATTATCTTATCTATCATCTTTTAAAAAGTGCAGGCACACAACTGCGCCACTCTGCTGTCTAGAGATATTTAAATCTCTGGAATTCAAATTTTCTAAAAAATTAAATTTTTCATAACTTACTCTAATAATACTAGATCAATTTTTCTGAGTCTATACTTAATAATTCATTCTGTGAACGTGTTAACTGTCAATATTTTAGGTTTGGAGTTGAATGAATAATTCATAGTTGCTACTCCAATTTTTCTGAAGTTTAAATAATTGTAGATGAAACAGGAAAGTTATTCAGTTATGTTAAACCATTAAAATGATAATCTTTTGAAGTGCTTAAAGATAAAATCAAGTATCATTGATGCTTAAGTTGAAAGTATTCTGAAACTTCAAATTGAAATTGATCATTGAGAAATTAAAGTTTCAACGGTAGAATAAAAATTAGTAGAAGAAACTAGCATAGGTGAAAAACAATTGATTCTAGTGCTGAATAAATTTTTGCATTCTGTAATTCCGTGAATGGTGATAGAAATTATTGTAATGTCAACGTACGTATTCTGGTCTCACGTCTGGTAGTTGAATATCATTATAGTAGTAGTGAAAGTGAATATTGAGATTTTAAAGGTCAACCCAAGTAAATTAGGAAAATTTGGAAATTATTGTGGGAGAATGTTTAGGGAAAATAGGGAAAACTTTTGAAAAGCTTAGGTAAATCAAAGATAATCAGGGAAAAAATAGGAAACAGATCAGTCTACTGAAGACAAGATTTTTTGTCGTGAGTTATAATTGGATAGGTTTTTGTGAGTATGGCGCCACTCTGTAGCCTTGTCCCTATACACTCAACGAGATGATTCCTAATGAATGAGAAGGAGAAAGGAGAAAAAGAGTTATGATAAAGATATTTACCGTATTTGTTATAAGGATTCATTACGGGTTCATGAAGGGTTTATTAGTCAAAGATTTTGTTACGTGACAATATAATGTATATAGAAGAAATTCCGGAATGTAAATAACTTGCGCAACTAGATTAGTCATTAAATTATGTTATTAACTTCGTAATATTAAATATATTTAGGTAGGTGAATTAGGTTTGATTTTATTTCATGCACGGCTGCATACTCGCGGTAAATGAAATTATTGTACAGTTTTCCCACGGTAGTAGATAATTGATTGTTTGGTAAATCGGGTGATGATCAATTTTTGAAGTTATCAACAGTCATAATATCCTATGTAGCAATGTATGTATGTGATGTCTCTAATAATAATAAGTTATTTAGCATAAGACGATTTATCATAATATTCTATACTATACCCATTTTCAATAGCTTAATACTCATCCATTCATAGTTAAGAATTATACATTTACCTAGTTAGGAGTTAGTACACATAGATAAAATATATTCGCATTCATTAAATAATAAGGATAATGTCTAAGGCCTCATATTTTATATTCTATTCGCTTTATATTTCATCTTATTTTGTTGATATCCCTATTCTTTATTAGTTTACCTTCCGTGATTAATACAATTATAATCTTATCATAGGTTTATTCAGTTCAACTGATTCCGTTTTAGTTCACTTTAATACAATTCAGTGATAGAGATTTCCTGCTGGAATACAATAATGGATAGAACATTTTCATAGCTACGGAATGTACATCAAGCGTGTGTCATTGCTCTCCGATGGCTTGCTAGCGTTGCAGTTTCAATCATTGTTATCTTTGAATCGTAGTCGATGTAGAATAGTATTGCCTATTGAATTGCTTTATATTGTTAAAAATATGTTGCACTCTCAACTCCATAGTAATGATAGTTAGATTTCAATACATTCAGCAGAAAAAAAAGGTTTCATCCTTTACTTTATAATCAATGTGCTTCATATTTTACAACAGCAGAGTAACATAGAACCAATTAAAACTATGATGTCTTTTAAACGTTTTCCCTTGTTAGATTTTGCCAAGAAAATAACCAGGGACTCAATAAAGTGATTGAAGTATTCAAAGATTATTATACTCGGTCCGTCTTTAGTGCCTACTTAAAAGGTGGACATGTCCATATTGTTTTGTCCTGACTCTTGCCACTGTTTTAAAGACTCTTGCCACAAATCTCAATTAGTTATACATTTTGCTGAATTTAGGAATGATTAAAGAGATTTCTTTTGAAGAGGGCCCGCTTCAAATTGGATCCTACTATCAATCCAGAAATTCGACTCTCCAAATCATACAGAATGCCTCTATGGTAACATATTTTGATTAGATTTATTTTTGCGTGTTTCACACCGTAAGGAGGGGGAGTGTGCCAATCACTCCTTTTAATTCAGGCCTTTTCCCAAGTTATAATAGTAAATTTAATACACAATAGACTAGAGCCATTATTGTAAGTGAGTTAGCGAAATAAATTATTTTCTCTCTCTATTATGAACGGCCATGACTTCGAGTTTCCCATGATAGATATTTAAAAATTGTGGCTCCGAGTCGTCGAGGAATGTAGATTATGGAATTATCTCTAAAACTTAGCCTTCGTGTCGCGACATAGAGTGCGATAAGTGGGAAAACAGCAAGCATTGAAATTATAACAAACTACCGATTTTGCAGTTACTATTTGGTCCAAAGGCTCTAGAAGCCACGCGACGATTGGTCAAATTGATTCCATTCGCCCAATAGGAGACCTGTTTCTAAATACAGTAGTGGGGATTCCCCAGTCGAGAGACCAGATTACGTTCCGGAGGACACTTTGCTAGGAGCACTACGAGAGTAAAGATGTAGTCATTATGTTTCGCCCTTTTTGGGCAGGTTTACAAGTATTTCATTAGTTAATGTAGGAGCTAGTTTTATTTTTATTAAAGTTTAAATTTTCTAGTAGTGCCATGTCCTGTAAAGTTTAATTGTGTTGCTTCATCATGTACGAATAATTGTTTCTTCAAATAACCGCTAAGGTACGTAAAATAAGGTTAAAATATAATTTAGGGAATTTAATTGATTGAAACTTCCATAAGAGTTTTGTATTAACAAAGCCTGTTATTTTTCAAGTTAATAATATTGATTGAGAATAATCCTTTTGATTTTATTAGTGATGGAAGATAATTATAAATTTTTTTCTAAAGAAGTATAGAAAGTTTCCAGTTACGTTACATTTGAGTTATTGTTTCTGGAGATATATTATCGTAGAGTATTGCTGAAAGTCAGAAAGATAGCCTTTAAATTGGAATGAAACTTTTAAGATTATGTTCATATTGAGTTTATGACATTTTTTTAATTTATATTTTTCAGACTCTGTTTTCTTATGTCATTAAGGCTTTCGAATGATTTAGTAAATTTTTTATGATAGAAATCTTAATAGACGAAGAAGAAAGTTTTTCTTTTCCAGGAAATTAATGTTAATGAATGTTCAAATTTTAATACAATTTAAATTATTTTCTATGTGTCTACTAATTTTATTTAATTAAAGGTAAATCAAATCATAAACTCTGGAATGTTCATTTTTAATTAAGGTTCTGAGCAGTTTTGGGCGAATGCCCGTTATTTACACTTGGATTGCGTCCTAAAGTTCATAAATAATAAATGAAATAAATGTTGGCTAGCGCCCAAGTTTCCAACAATACTAGCCAAGCTACTATATGAAAAATTATATTTGATTTCGCAAACCAAACGAAAAATATCATAAAAGTTAACATCATAATTAATGAAGTATTCATTTTCTAAAAGCATTATATTAATTTATTACGGGTGTTTTCACAAATGTTGCATTGTATATTAATGACACTCTGGCAAGTAAATTTGTTTTGAATCTGTTAAATTTTAAGAATGAACTCTGAACGTCAAGATAAAATCTAAATTGAATAACAGAATAAACTCCTGTTTTAGCTTTTGATGAATTGTAGGAAGAGTTAGAAATTAATGCTGTAATACATTTATTTACAGCGGTTCATGTGTGTCCTCAAACCAACTTCTTGTACTACCACCCCTTTGGTTCCGCAACTTTATGTAACACCGCTTCAAGACACCCGTTCAGACGACAGGTCTAGGGACGTAAGAGGACGTCGCCGTCAAGCCAAATTCAACCGGTAAAAGCTCACCGCCAAAAACAAGGTACTGTAACCCCGACGATAAAGCAACGTACAGACCAACGAAAGTGCAGTGTAGTGAAACAAAGGTTCATTCGAGAATGACAATCAAAAGTGGGGATTCAAAATTATTATGAAATGGGTTATATGGGTTACTATCGACGAAACTTGAGTTCAACGGGCTTTTCTTTCTTGAGTAATTCCATGTTGAAATGAACTTGTTATTTGATGACTGATATTGTTTGGTTTTGTGACGTATTGCTATCTAATCGGGGATAGTAATGCGCCCCCGAATCAGATGAAGAATGTCACCAAAGTAACATGAAATTGTTGTTTCTGTTGTTCGATTTTAGTTGCTAATGTTTATTGAAGCTGTTTGTATTTTTCAATTATTTCAAATTGTAGTGTTATTCTATACTATAAACCTATTAAATCAGGCATGGCAAGATTAATTGAAGTTTTCTTGACTCTAGCCCGTTCACCTGCATGAATTAGGTATAGACTCAGGTATTTTCTAGATGTGTCGGCCTATTTCTAAATTCTAAATTTTATTCAAAATTATCTTATCTATCATCTTTTAAAAAGTGCAGGCACAGGAGATAACCTAATTGGACTATTGAGACGTGACAAAAACAATAGAATAAGATTTGGGCTCGTCTTCCTTTTTCATCAATCACTGTTCATTTTATCACTTCTCCAATAAATATTCATTGTCAAAAAATATATTACACGTATTCTCTACTGACGAATGGCCAGATTTTGGATGATTTAAATCGATTAGAACAGGACAATTTGAATGAATGTTCATTGGACTTCATATTTAGTTGCGCTTTTTTGGTCACTTATTCTTGTGTTGCATTCTTTATCAATCACACGACGTTACTCGAACAATCTCTTACAGTGAATAGCCTAATTTTTTGTCCATCAATGTAGCATCTCTTATTCGTTATTATTGTACTATAACTCAGTTTTTCGAACATTTAAAACCTATTTGGAAATTGTACAAAGAATTGATCACCAAGTTTCTAGATCACTGATCACTAAGGGTAAAAACAGAGAAGTGAACTCGTCAAGTGAGAAATTAAATGTAGGAATGATAAGGAACTCTAAACCTAGGTCTACTGATATCTTTCTTTTTTGAGGAACTTGATTTTTCTGAGTCATTTCCCCTTGCTAATGATATTGCTAACTGGTTAGTTGTATATATCTATCAGAAATTCAAAAATTCATCATCACATTATAATCTAGTAGTCCAGTCAAATGGTTGTTTATCAGGAAACAGCCCCGGAAGAATTTTTCTCGACGGTTCTATATGTATTTTGGGGCGCTGAATTCGAGTCTGAAATTTGCTGACACACCAGAGGGCGGCTTCACCACCAATCGTGAGGTAAGATACGTTTGATTCAAAAAATCAAGAAATTGGCGATATTTTCCTCATTTTCACAGTCTCAACAGTTTTTTAATAATGAACAGTCATGCAAGATGGGTTTGAAGCAACTTAGCTTATAGAGCATGTAATATCTCTCATTTGAGACCAACCGCAAATTTCTATCATGTATCTTACTCGTTTTAGAGACTCTTGAATAACAGTAGAATCGCAGAAAAAAAGAGAAAATGAAAATAATCATTTTTCCAATTATCTGTAACTTTTGAACGGTATTGAAATCAGAAAAACGATTGATGGGAGCAGGAAGTGGAGACAATTATCTACAAACTCGACTACTTGATACTACATGATAGAAACTTGCGGTTGGTCTCAAATGAAAGAGAATTACATGCTCTATAAGCTAAGTTGCCTTAAACCCATCTTGCATGACTGTTCATTATCAAAAAACTGTTGAGACTGTGAAAATGAGGAAAATATCGCCAATTTCTTGATTTTTTTAATCAAACGTATCTTACCTCACGATTACATTTTTACAAAATTCATTCACCTCACATGAAAGAGGAGATTCTGTTCTTCAAATCAAGACCATGAACTATTTTTTATCATTTCGGGTTACCGAGATACACAGTTTTGAATATAGAAGTTGGCCATTTTTCTGTGTATATAAATAGGGGCTAAAATACACTAAAAGAGGATTAGTGATCAATTGATCAATTGCCTCATTGATCAGAGAGTGGTATTCTTCTCTGACCATTAACCATTGAATTTTTTTCATTTATTCAATATACCATTCCATTAAATTTCTACTCACAACTTAATTTTATGACTCAAAAGTTTAAGAATAAGTGGAGAAGTATTATTTCCCAGATGAGGATAAATGCGATATTACATTCACAAATTATTTCAAGTTAGTTCAAAAGCCAATAATTATGTTATGAATTACAAACTAGAATCCAAATCCGAATTGTGTGTCAGTTGAAGAGCCTTCGTTCAGAAATCGAAATATTCAGTCCACCAAATCTTATATTTCAAAGATTGTACATAGCACTCACCCCTCCCCATCCCAATATTATATAATATTATTGTACCTTGAGTCACTGCATGGAATCAGTGCTGATGAAGAGACAAAGCCAGTTGACCCTTAGTGTCTCAGCAGATTCTACCAAGTTGTCTTATACTCTGAACAGTGGGAGATGAGGCGTTTTATTGAAGAGGCACTCGTAAATGTTGGAGATGGTCAAGTTTCATCTTGGTTCTCGGAGTGCCGACCGGAAGAGTGGAGAAATTCAAGGGGTGATGCAGGAAGGAGAGAGGAAATGAATCGAGCTAGTGCTCACTCAAGTGGCTTGAACTGGATGAGAGGGATGAGGAGGAATAGGAGGAGGGTCAGACATGGTTCCATTTGGCCTGGTGGCCCTTTAATGCCAGACTTCTAGCTGGTCGGTCGGTCGGTCGGAGGCATCTTGCACTATCTTTCCATTCTGCTGCTTCTGAATACAGTCGGCTTCAGCTTACCGGGGTCGATTCAGACCTTCCTAATAAACACCAAATCCCTGGTTTCACTTTATCCGGCTCTTCACTCCATCTAGAATAAAGAAGTCACTGAAAAACAAAATAATAATTTGTTAGTGGATTTAGTTGTTGATCATTGGTGAACAAATTCAATGAAGAACATGTTCGAGAATCCAATATGATTCATCTTCATTGTTAGCTCCAGTTTTATAAGATTGATTTGTGGCAAGCCAAGGATCGAACACTCGCTACCCCTGTTCAGATCCCTTAATGTATCACCAGTCACATATTCCCTTTTTGTTTAAAGCAGTTTTGGATACTTTCAAAAATAAAAGTCAATTGACAACACAAACCATATCGCTGATTATAATGTACGCTATAGAAATAGAGTACAATTACATAGACCTAGGCTTGAGCATAACAGAAGATTTTTTAGATATGTAGGTGGTAAGCTTTACAATGCCTTGCAACCAGACTTACAGGAGTGTCAATATAGCCAAAAATAGTGAAGGCCAGGTTAAAAAAAATCATTGTTGCGATTGATGATACGCAGTTGTTTTTATGAAGGTTTTCATGCTCGAAAGTTGATATTTCGTTTTTCATGTTTGATTTAGTTTTTGTATGGTTGGGAATTTGAATTATTTATGTAATTTTATTGTGTCATAGCACTTATATTTTGCATGGCTTCATCTGTTGACTGAAGAATCGATAATTATCATTTGGAATGTGATGCCCGCACGGAGAACTGTTTAAATTGCAATATGATTTATTATTTTAGTTTCAATTTTTTTTCACTTGATTCTTTTTTGAAATTTTTTAGTTTCTTAAGATTTTGTATACTATTAATGTAAAAATCTATATATTCCTTCTTTCATTTTTTTCTATCTTTTGTTTGATCATTTTCTATTGTGATTAAATATACGAAGAAAGGCCCCACACAGGATTACCTTTGGGGCTTCATTTAGACTATGATGATAAACATGTATTGTGCATGCGTGGGTGTTTGCTACACCAGTTATGTTATTTTATTTCAATTTGTTTGTACAATGTTTGTTTTGGGTCGAATAAATTATTATTATTATTATAGTTTTCAATTGTCACAAGATATATCCGTGTTATTCACTGTATTCGACTAATAGTCCAACAATGTCTCTAGTCGGCTGTGTCACCTCTCAATGGCCTATAGCCAATACTATTCCTATTGTAGATTTTATAAAAATGAGAGACAATTTATCAATTGAAGAGCAAATATCAAATGGAATGCAATATTTCACTCCATGTTTTACGTTTAGCACATCTTATCAAAACCGAATTAATAATATTCTATCATTATTTTAGTATAGAAAAGATGAATCCTCGTCATGGAAAAGCACAGTCTTGAACTACATAGATGAATACAACTTATAGTACTTATCGATTCTCATTCAATTCCAATTGCATCAATAAATAATTTCAATAGAATATGTTGAATCTGATGTCGAATCAAGATGTAGAAACAGTTTGTCCCCTGAATAAGTAACCATAACAGTTTTCTAATTTGAAAAACGTCAAAATGGAGCTCACAGTAGATTGGTAGCCTACTTTCGTTCATAATCAAAAGACAATCTCATAAATTATCCTGATTGAGTTAAAACTTTGTAATTTGAAATTCATAAAAAGCCCAAAACATCATTTTGCAGTTGCACAGTTGCATAATGTGATAATGTCAATGATGGCTGCTGAATATAAACATTGGACAGCATAATAATATAATATTGTGGCGTTGGCTTGGCGCATGGAATAGGAATGGGTCTGTTAAGAGGTGACAGTTCAATATCATTGGCGAAGGCGGCTGGCTGCAGTTGCTAGCAAATCATGCGCAACCAGACTCGAATATTGCACAGCAGACGTCTGTCTGTCTGTCACCGCGTTTGACAGGAATTTATAGATCAAACCTCGCGGGGGACGCGACCACCAACACCACCACCATCATCATCATCATCATCATCATCATCAATAAAATGTAACCCAGCAGCTGGCAGGTGACAGAATGCTTGTTACCCTCTCACTCCCACTCGAAGAAAAGTTCACATTGCGACGTAATTGGGACTTCGATCGGAAATAGCTTTTGAGTTTGCTGTTTTGAATTGTATCGGACGTAGAATGTATAACATTGTGTCTCACTAATGAATGATAAATATGTACTGCTACACAATTATGTTCAGTGACATTTATTGTATTCCATTATTACAATAGTTTTTGTATTTTTTAGATTTGCAATCAAATGGTATCAATTTATACAGAGTAACTGGATGGATCTGTAGGCTGATTGGATGATATCCCCGACTGGAAAACAAGTTTTGCAGCAAGTTATTAATGTTGTGTGTATGTATAGGAGAAATATCATTTTAATTTTTTTACAGCGGAACGAAAATTAGAGTAGATTCTATTTGAGTATTCTGATAGGGCTACATGCAAGTTAAATGATTACAAAAGAATGCCAGTACCCTTAAATGGGATTAAATAAGGAAAAATACTAGTATTTCTTTGCAATTGGAAGTATGTTTGGTTATAGATTCTTGGTTATAGACATAAACACCAATATTGAAGTGGGTTTCGTAGCTTTTTTCCAGTTTAACTAGTTGAAAATTATTAAGTCTCCAATGCTATTCCATTTATCAAAATAATATTAGTTTACCGTATTGAATATCCATTTATTACATCCCTGAAGCTCTTCTAGTAATGTATGAATCAATAAATAATGTAATCTTTCTGTAATAGGGAAGAGTGGTTACTCTTTCATCTTTGATCTTACATGGAGATTATAGTTTTTATGAGTGCTGATCCCAGAGTCCACCCAGAGATCACTTTAGTCCTATTGATACCTTGCCTCCAAAGGAGAACTGCAATCCATTCATTTTATAGCATTCACTTGAATATAAAATGATATGGTTTGTTCCTTATTAGGCAGATTGTAGTTGCTTTGACCATAAACCGTACATGTTTGCTCACCGTTATTGTGTGCATTAGCTGAGTACCACCAGTTTGATTTATAGTTTATTATTTGTGGTACATATACTGAATAACAAAAATACTGGTCTATTACTTTCACTGGATCTCTTGTTCTTCGACCTATTCATTTTGAAACGTGAATGCAATTTGTGGACAGTTGATGCTATCTCTGAATCCATGGAAATAAATTGTGCACTTTGCAATACAATGCTTGCAATATTGACAATACTTGCCATTGATCCTACATACATTTAATATTTTCACGAGGAAAGATAATATATTCGTCCAGCTCTTCTGGAAGAGGATTTTCCACAAATAAAAGTTTTAAGACTCTGGGCACTGCTTCATGAAGTCCAGCTCTGCGTTATCACAGCATCAATAATTTCTTGCAACTTGCAATTATTATCAGAAAAATTGATATTTTTAATTTTGAAATTAACCTACTACTGGTAATAAGTGAACTGATGATAATGTGGATCAATTTAGATGTACAGTATGATAAATTTACAATAAATTACTAGAAAAAATCTTGAGATCTCATAGAGTACATAACTCTTCACACGGCTCATTTATCAAGTTCCAGTTTCTATATTTTTGGTAGCAGGATTATCCAGCATACCGAACCATTAAGATGTCTCTTTGTCTCTTGACGAATGATGTACATTCTCCGGTTAGAATATAAAGTGAAAACATAGGCCGCTTATTCATTGGGATTAAACGCCAAGTCACATTATTCATTCTCATTCTCTTCTCTCTCCAAGTACATGAACAACCGGAAATGACGTAATTCACGGGGATATCCCTTATCTTATCCTCTCATTACTGTTGTTCTTTAGTTCCTTTCCTCCTCACAGTACGGCTGACGACTCCCAATTTTTCTTCAAGTATTTTTTGTCATTCTTGTTAAATAATAAGGTACAGTGGAAACAATGCTACTTCCGTCTAGACGTCTTTATTTTGAAACTCTTGTCGCAAGAAGCCTCTAACCTCTGTTTGCACGGGAATTAAGCTATGGCGCCTTATAAGTGTCTTTCTCCGTGGTGGTTGAGTGTGTTTTCATGCTACATAATCTTATTATTTACACTTTTCTCTTCTTTGCAACTCACCTCCCTGTTATGCCACGTCTTATTCTGTGTTATCAGCTCCTTTCCAAACGAATGGAATATTAGTAGGAACTCTTCCTTCATCGTTAATATTGATGGATGTGAGCTTCAATCGCAAACCAGCTGGAACTCACAATATCAAGTATACTTTCAGCGGTTCCAACATGAAACAGTGATCAGATGATGAAGGGTTAACTTTGAGCAACAGATCAGTTGAGAGTTTCCAAGCTTCAATTATTAAGGATATTGCAATGATTGATGCTGATATTTGCCAAACTTCTTCGAGGTATATGAATATCTTCTGTATAAAATTATGATCTCAAATCAAAAATTAGTCTTATCATAATGAGTATACCACTCTTCACTCTTATCACTCTGAGTATATTAGTAATAGATTCATTAAAAATTGATTGTTTCGAAAGGAGAACTGAGTTTACATTATCGGACTCTTTCAAACCTCACCTATCAGTGCAGCGCATTCAAATTGGAAAGTAATTTGTCATCCGTTCTCGAAATTAAAAGTCCGAGACTGTTGGTTTCTTGGTGCTTTGACTGTTGATGATAGGGTGGGAGAAAGGCGTTACAATGGACAGGGACAGTCGGTGAGTAGGGGTGGGTGAGAGAGAAGTAGCAACAGGCTGAGGACGCGTATCGTAAAGCTTTCAAGTTTTGTCCTGCCGCGGAAATGAGGTTTCTTTTGCCTCCATTATGGCCTAATGTATTCCATTAAAGGGATATTTGATCCTCTCTACATCCACTTTGCTACCCCTTTCACATCTCCCGGCCTTCACTCTCACAGCACCAGTACTTTCTCATTTCTGTTCACTTCTTTCTGCAGCACCAGCAGCATCCGACAGATGTTGCTAGGCCCATTACTCTCCTTTTCTTCTCTTCTGCCACTGACTCATCCTTCTTCGTTTCTTGTTTCCCTGGTCCAACAATATTCCTTTGTCCCCGGCTATCTCCTTTTCACGTGCTTTCCAGTTTATCACAATCGATTTATGTTCCACTCGGAAACAATCACTTTGTCTCCATGTTTTGCTGCAATCGCCTTAATTGAGTCTGCCTTTCTGAAGAAAATTTGGCCTTCATTTTCATTTCAGAATTATTGAATAACAGTTTTAATCACGACCAAATCCAAATTCTAATTTCAATTCGAGTTCACCATGAATTCTAGGAATATTATTTCGCTTACAGGTTGTCACAATGAACAATATAATGATTTTCAAAAAGTCACCACTATAAATCAAATCAAATCAAATTGGTTTTTATTATCATGATTTCAGGGTACAAATATTCATATTATACAACAACGTTACATCTTCTGCAACCAAACATCATAAATAAAACTTACAGTTGAACTAAAAAATTGAACATTATAACTAAATCTAATTGTTATTATATCGTAGCTCCAGAAAATACAACATTATATTTTAAAAAACTTCATGAAAACTCTCCACAAAGGCAAAGCCTGTGTGTGGAAGAGGGTCTTGGCGATGATTGGCTAACGTCGGACTGTCCCCATACTTGCATCTATCACATTCTTGGGTAAACCAGGTATTAATATCAGAGAAAATTTGAAGTTTAAAGGATTTTAAGTATAAAAGATGTAAACATTTAGAGTTAAATTTGGACTATCATTACACGACATTTGCTTTATTTATACAATGAATGAATTATCACTTCTATATTTGTCCTCCCAATCTCCTTTGACCAGTCATTAACATTTTTTTAATATATATTTTTGGATTTACCTTCGGTATTACGTAGATTTTCAGGCAGATTTCTATACAAAGTGTGTGCTATATAATAAGTATTAGTAGTGGAATGAGTTTTGACTAGCCTTGGAACTTGAATTCCTATTGCTTCTGACGAACGAGTTCGATTTCGAGCTTCGAGTTCGTCACGAATTCCAATAAGATCAAGTTTTTTCAGCAGTTTTTGTCGGTCAACGGTATCGAAGGACTTTGCCAAATCGAGAAATATTACTAAACTTCCAGATTAACACTTGAAGCCTGATCAATCTCTTGCGTCAGGCTGAAAAGAGCATCAGAAATATTTTTGTTTTTCCTGAAACCGAACTGTTTGTTAGTTAGAATGTTGTTGGTTTCAATGTAATCACTCAATTGATGTTTAACTATTTTTTCCAAAACTTTAGAAAAAACACTTAACAAAGAAATCGGTCTATAGTTACTCTTTTCAGACTTATCTCCATTTTTGAACAGTGGAAAAATTTTGGCTATCTTAAAAGTATCTGGAAAGATGCCTTGTGAGATACTCAAGTTGTATATATACTTTAGAGGCTTTACGAATAATTTTATATGTTGTTTAAACATTTTAGTAGATATACCATCATGACCCGGTGCAGACATTCCTCTCAGTTCTAAAACACAAAATATCATTATCAGTAACCTCTTTGAAGTGGAATTCGGTATTCGAACAATAGTCTTCATCATTAATAATATAATCACCTCTAGAATTTACCTTTTCTGCGAGGTTTTGCCCCACCTGCGAAAAATAGTCATTGAATTTATCAGCAATAGTTTTTGATTTAGGTGATGGTGATTGTATATTTTCGACCTCCTTAGAAAAATGTTCTAATGAAAAACTCGGTTTCTTGTTATCTCGACCTTATATCTCATTAATCACACGCCAAAACTTTTTTGGATCGTTTCCAGCTTCATTTAATTTATCTCTATAGTATTGATTCTTAGTGTTTTTTAACAAGCAACTTAATCTATTCCTATAGGCCTTAAAGTAATTCACAAGCTCAACATTAAATGGTTGTTTCTTAACTAATTTGTACAATTTATCTCTTTCTCTAACCGACCTGACCAGCCCTTCAGTTATCCACGGCTTGATTTTTTTGAATTTTGGATTAGTTTGCACAACACATTTCCTGGACTTATCGATAAACTTATTAACGGTTAGATAAAAATTATTAGTTGCGCTATTCACATCATTTTCAATCAATACCGTATCCCACGATTCTTTTTCAAGCAAAGAAAAAAATATGTTGTTATCTATAATAAATTTAGGAGAGGAGGTATCTTTTCCTCTTGAACTCTTAGAACTCACCTGGAGAGCCAAAGCGTAATGATCAGTTATTGGTACTCTAACTACTGCCGACTGAACCATGTCAATGTCGTCTTTTTTTATAAACATATGATCTATTAATGTACTACTAATATTATGAACTCTTGTTGGCTTATCAATAAAATTAAGAGCAATAAGGAATATATTAAGAAAGAGAAAGTACCTGGATATTATATGATGAGAGATAATACTATTAAAGAGATGATAAATGTTTTGTTATGGTGTTTGATGTTTGTAATAATGGCTGTGATATTAATAAAAGACTGTGTTGCAGATATAATGGAAAATATTGTATTATTATTGATAAATGAAACTACTATTGATGATTGGAAATTTAATATTATAAAAATGTTTATTGTTGTAAGCCTAATGAGTTATAATGAGCCGAATTAAGAATATTAGATGAAAATAATGAAAGGAAGGATGAGTTAAGAGTACAGATTGATTGGAAAAAGATGGATTAAAAGGAATTATCATAAACAAAGCTGGAATTATTTAAAGGAATACACCAGATACAAGGGCTTCAAATTTATGAAGGATAAGTTATCAATAGGACAGCCTCAACAATTAACAACCGGACAGCAGATAACCCAACCAGCCTATAGTATAGCTACAAGCAGAAAGTCAAAAGATATGGGAAGACCACAACAATTCTACATGAAATATCATCGAATTTGAAATAAATACGATAAGCAATCAAAGAAAACACCACTATCAAGCCAATTACTAACCTTCCTTAATAAATTAATCTTGGCATAGGACCGCATGGCAACAATCCAGTGTTTTAATTCCTTCCAACCGTTAGAAGCCTGCAATAAGAAAAAGAACAATTTTTAAATGTGTAATTAAATTAGCTACATCAACTAAAAAAGGACACAAGCGGGGATAGTATGTTAAAAATTGTTAATTACCTTGAAAGGAAAAAAATGCAGCAGTTAGGTTAGTTATGAAATTCGACAGCAAATTCTGTAGAGCCAGTGACCAGCTGGGCAAAGCCACCTGAATCAAATATGTAATGTCTGTAAACAGATGATTATGAAAAAGTATGGTAACCCCAAAATTTTATTTATTATTGTTATTTATATATTTATCAATGTTAGTACATTTATTTATATGTTTTATATTTATTGCCTTTAGTTATGCCACGTTTGTTACAAAAAAAAACCTAAAGTGAATACAAGCTACCAAAAAACCAAAGAGCCATTAGCAAAAGAAAAGTATTGTACCTGATGTATAGAAAATTATTTATATTAAGACCTAAGAAATACTATAAGATATAAGCCAGAAGTTTGTAAATGAAATATTGTCTAAAAGGAATCATTTGTGAGAATCAGGAAATGTGTGTAGTTAGGTTGGCGGCCCTGCAAGCGGCGAATTTAAAAATACTATGTTTTAAGTGTTGTCAGGAGGAGTGCGTTAGAAGTTTATATTTATGATATTTTATGTGTGTTGAGGAGGAGAATTTGTTATTGTATTTGATAAAGGTATAAAGGAGATGCAGCAATATGTCTGCGAACTGTGATAGAAGTATGAGAGTATAATTTATAATTAAAGTATAGTGTATATCGATGTATTGAAGGGTGGGTTTTCATTAAAAACATTGTGATTCTCAAATATTTTGAATTCAAACCCAGGGGCGCGTGTAAAGTATCGAATTTGGGTAGATAAAAAGCCCTAACAGAAACAGTAATAGGTCTGAAAATAAAGTAACTGGCTAATATCGCCAAATAGATAATAACTAAGATTAGATAGCCTCAGCTTGTTCTGGCTAAATGGTACAAAAACCTAAAAAGGATTTGAAGGAATTTTATTGCTCATAAATAGATTATTATATAAAATATTTGAAGATTGAGGTTAGGTACATGTATTCACGGATCGGTGACCTAGAGATCGATCAAACGAGAAACGTAGAATCTGACCAAAACCCTTGGCAGAGCTTTATTGCAATCAGATGGTGTGCAATGTGAAAAAACACCTGCCCACGTGGCTAATTATTAGGTAGCATGAATTAATATTAATGTATAGAATATAGCTAGCATGTAAAGAGCATAACAAATAAACCAAATAAAAATAATTTAATGTATTCAGGAAATAGAGGTACCAGGCGCATGAATACCGAATAAAATTTGCATGCACCAATAGTAAAACGGCAGTTAATAGGCGGCAATTGTAGGCCAATTCAAAAATATTTATATATATTTCTATAAATGTTCGGATCTATGTTGAATTGTTGTATAGTCTATGTTATCGATATGGCTCGAATGCAAAGAAATTATTAATCATACAATCTAAGCAATATTTTGGTATTTTTTGTAAGATCTATTTGACCTAAATGGCGGAGGACTAAGATATTCAAATTTTATGTTAATTTGAAAGTCGGAAATAAGATTTGTAAAATTGAAAAGGAGAACCAGCACTCGCCAACCAAATGCCACCAGGAGAGGACCCCAAATATTTTAGAGCGTAGTACCTTGATAATGATTTTGTAAAAGTTAAAGTTAAATTAAATTATTAAATTTCTTAAAAGACTTCGTGATGCTATTGTGAAGCAGAAGTCATTTTCATTTTAATTAAATTTATAACCCCTTGGAGGAGACGATTCCGGCTACCATATTCCCGGACCACATGGAGTTGGATCGACATCGGCGGCTTACAAGAAGATTTTCGACACGTGAGTGATAATATTGAATTAGTGATGGCGCCCTAGTGCTTCGAATTAATCTAATAATCAAAGCTAGCTCGTCGAAAGGGTTTTTATTATAATTAAGAAATTAATAAGAGTAATACTTGCGCAAGTAAAATTAGTATTAAAGGTATTTTATTGAAAGAAAAAAGATAGATCAATATTTCAGAAATTTCTATTAACTCAAAGAAGTACAAAATCTAGGCTATTAAAACATATGCATATGATATTTAATTTTTGCAATACAATTTGCGATGTTTTTGTTTTATAAATCTAATTCACTAGATGAATGGCTCTACCTATTCCGTCAGGTGCCGAATCTTGCACCCTGAGATAAAAATATATATTCGATATAAAGAAATCTACTAAGTACTAGAGATTTTAATATATATATATTTGGATTATTAGTGGCTAATTTATCAAGCTGATCTTAAAGCAATATTTTTAATTGAATTGTCCAAGTCGACAAGTATTAGCAAGTGCATATCGCAGCTACATGCAAAAGAATGCATATGATTTTAAGATAAAGGCACATGGTAATGATTCGTGCCATAAATCTAGAATATAAAATTTAGCCTGTGATATTTTATTGATTTCAATTATTGTTCTATTTTTATATTATATTTTTTATCGCTCTTTATATATTTTTTGCCTCGATTTATTTTTTGCATTATTTGTGTAATATATGTATGAAACGTTTATGGTGTGCAATTTATTTTTTATTCCTCAACACTATTGTTAAGTATCATATTTATATTATTTATTTTTATTGACTTACAAGAGTTATAGGAGAAGCCCATACCTAGGCCTATCAAGATTTTTTGAGACTGAATCCTATTAAAAAACCACGACCTAATTATATGATTATATCAAATCTCATGCTTTACCGACTGATGCCAAGCAGGAGGCTAATCGTTATTTAAATATAAAGAATAATGTGACATAAAAAACATGCCGTACCAACGTGGGACTGATGATGAGAGCCAAGCTCATTGAATAATTATTTGAAATTAAGTCAATAACCATATTGAAAATTATAGATAACTTATACGAGTATTGAGGAAAACTGGCGAAGTGAAATTTGTATTCTTTTTGGGGAATCAATAGCTTTAAATAAGAAGAATTCATATTTTTTAAAGAAAATTTTATATTATTAATACTGTAAAAAAAAAAATATATAATATATTTTATAGAGAGAGCTATTATATTTTATGGGCCTAAACTGCTAGTCAGAAATCAATGAATAGTATTATTATATTATAAGAGCTTAAGTAATAAATAGGTTACCTGGCTTGTAATGTCCATAGGCCTATCCTCATTTGTGTCCTTATTAATGCCTTGTTGGCCAAAACTTTCACTTTTTTAACAAACACTTGACACTTAATCCATTTTTAAAATATGAGTCTCTTTTCGTCCACGCAAAGTAAGGTAGCAGACACACTGCAGACGGCGATAGTAGCGGAGATCGACGCTGAGGGGGGCGCGATGGAGTCCAACGCCCAGATCTCTTCAATCACCGCCAAGAATCCTGTGAACAGTAATAAACCGTTAAATGTCTCCCAAGAAGCAATAAGAAGGGTTATAGTAGAGGGGATGATCAAGTCATTTTCTAATAGTTTAGAAAAAACAATGACCATGGTAATGAAGGACTTGAAGGCGGAAATGAAGGAAATCCGGGAATCATTGAAGGATACATCGGTAAGAACGGGTAAGGAAACTGCGGACACAATACCAGCATCTACCGCTGAAAATCAAGACTATTACAACCGATTTAACAGCAAAAATAGATACTGTCACTTGTGAGTTAAACGAAAGAATAGATAACCTACCAGCACAAAACACTTCACAAATTCATGAAATAGCTCACA
Source organism: Nilaparvata lugens (assembly GCF_014356525.2). NCBI lineage: Eukaryota > Metazoa > Arthropoda > Insecta > Hemiptera > Delphacidae > Nilaparvata > Nilaparvata lugens. Next base: position 29,278,804 of record NC_052508.1, on the reverse strand, counting down.
AATTCTGATAAAAATCAAAACATAGTACAACTTAATTCATTGGAGACACCGTTGGAGAACAGCAATTATTTTCGTCTGAATTAAATGCCGAAGTAGTAGATAATGAAACAGAAGCTTATCAATTGAACAGGCCCAAGAGAAGTTAGTACAACTTGAAAGTCAAATACATCAATTTCCGCACGAGAATATAGAGCCTATTCCCATAGCAACGTTTGATTCACTACACAGTTTCAATGAATTAGGCCGTTTTGACAATACAGACCGCTATCTCCAACCTAAAGAATTTATAGATCAGATAAAACTAGTTCAATCATTAACACCCACCTCTTGGAATTTTTGGCGTCTTCGTTTGACTAGTTTATTGATTGGCGAACCCCTGATGTTCTTTCGGAGTAGAGCCCATGAATTTACATCATTGGATGAGTTTGTAGCGTCTTCCTGGAACAGTATTGGAGCAGAAGTAAACAGTTGGACGTGCTAGCGGACATTATCTCATGCGATTTCAACCCTAACTTAGACTGTGCATGTACCACTTTCATCACTGCCCTACAGTTTAAAAATTCTCAATTGAGCGAGCCCATTAATGAATCGGCATTAGCAAGTATTATTTTAAAGAAGCTACCGTATCAAGTTAGAATGGCACTCGCCACACAACCCATTACTGATTGCAAACAGCTGATAAATCATTTATATGGCATACAGTCTGTGATGGCAATGTCAAACCACCGATCAGACCAAAGATACACACAGAATCAACATAACTCAAAAAGTAATCAGTATACCAGCCAAAACTATGATCAGTATCATATGATCGCTACCGATCTGCCCCTCAATTTGAACGCCGCTATGAGCACAAGCAAAATGGTAACTGGAATAATAAAAAATTTCAAAATCGCACAACCACCCTATACCCAGCAGAGCAACCGTAGGAATCACTATGATGGCCGTGATCGATTAAACTCAAATAATAGTCACACTCAGGATAATTACAACAGAAATTACAAACCGCCACCTCTTCAAATAAATACAAACTACACCATAGCGCATGCAACAGGATTGAATCAACAAAAAACCCGGAACCCAGCACCCAACGACCCGCCACCAGATATACAGAAAACTACAGCTAATAACAATTTATGTCTACATGATACCCCCAATATAACAATACAAGACAGCCTAACACCAAAAATCGCCGCCCACCATGAAATTAAAACAACCCGCAAACATCAACCCATATTAAGTATCCTGTTTCCCACCGAAGTCCAATCACCGCCGGAGAACACCAACAGCCACCAGGATCATGCTATAATTAAGGATTTGGAGGATACAGAACAAATTGAAAATGTAACAGATCCGTGCACTGAACCTACAACCGCCTATCAAGGGACACCATCGAAGCGCACCAAGGACCAAGAGGAAGAGCAGCCCGCATATCCAGAGACCGCCACCATGTATCTGCACGTCACACACGCGCATCAAGAGACCGCCACCGCACCCGCGCATCATCCGACCCCACAGCAGATAAAGGACCCGGACCGAGAGGACAACATGCAGGACCGAGGAGCGCCCACCGCAAGCCCGGAGACGGAGGCGCCTGAGGACACCGGACGGCCGACATCAGGACTGGGAGGACAACATGCAGGAGAAAAGAGGCATGCATCATAAGCCCGGAGGCGGAAGAAGCGACGAAGGAGGAACCACGCGCGGCATACGGCCGCATGCACGTTTTAACGCCCGAGGAGAAACCGGACCGGCACCGAGGAGAACAGGACAGAGCATGCATCCGCGGCACATACGCTTCAAGAGAGCCAATCAGCGATGTGACCGGCCAAATGGACCAAATGAATGGATAAAAACGGAGCACTACAAGAACAAATATGGATTCGTGCATGGGCAACAATAATGGAATGGATTACTTGTGGATATGATGGACAGAAAGTGGTCAATAAAATAAGAGCAATAAGGAATTATATTAAGAAAGAGAAAGTACCTGGATATTATATGATGAGATAATACTATTAAAGAGATGATAAATGTTTTGTTATGGTGTTTGATGTTTGTAATAATGGCTGTGATATTAATAAAAGACTGTGTTGCAGATATAATGGAAAATATTGTATTATTATTGATAATGAAACTATATTGATGATGGAAATTTAAATATATAAAATGTTTATTGTTGTAAGCCTAATGAGTTATAATGAGCCGAAATTAAGAATATTAGATGAAAATAATGAAAGGAAGGATGAGTTAAGAGTACAGATTGATTGGAAAAAGAATGGATTAAAAGGCATTATCATAACGAAGCTTGGAATTATTTAAAGGAATACACCAGATACAAGGGCTTCAAATTATGAGGATAAGTTATCAATAGGACAGCCTCAACAATTAACAACCGGACAGCAGATAACCCAACCGGCCTATAGTATAGCTACAAGCAGAAAGTCAAAAGATATGGGAAGACCACAACAATTCTACATGAAATATCATCGAATTTGAAATAAATACGATAAGCAATCAAAGAAAACACCACTATCAAGCCAATTACTAACCTTCCTTAATAAATTTAATCTTGGCATAGGACCGCATGGCAACAATCCAGTGTTTTAATTCCTTCCAACCGTTAGAAGCCTGCAATAAGAAAAAGAACAATTTTTAAATGTGTAATTAAATTAGCTACATCAACTAAAAAAGGACACAAGCGGGGATAGTATGTTAAAAATTGTTAATTACCTTTGAAAGGAAAAAAATGCAGCAGTTAGGTTAGTTATGAAATTCGACAGCAAATTCTGTAGAGCCAGTGACCAGCTGGGCAAAGCCCCGAATCAAATATGTAATGTCTGTAAACAGATGATTATGAAAAAGTATGGTAACCCCAAAATTGTTATTATTATGTTATTTATTATATTTATCAATGTTAGTACATTTATTTATATGTTTTATATTTATTGCCTTTAGTTATGCCACGTTTGTTACCTGAAAAAAAAAACCTAAAGTGAATACAAGCTACCAAAAAACCAAAGAGCCATTAGCAAAAGAAAAGTATTGTACCTGATGTATAGAAAATTATTTATATAAGACCTAAGAAATACTATAGATATAAGCCCAGAAGTTGGTAATTGAAATTATTGTCTAAAAGGAATCATGTGAGAATCAGAAATGTGTGTAGTTAGGTTGGCGGCCCTGCAAGCGGCGAATTAAAAATTACTATGTTTTAAGTGTTGTCAGGAGGAGTGCGTTTAGAAGTTTATATTTATGATATTTTATGTGTGTTGAGGAGGAGAATTTGTTATTGTATTTGATAAAGGTATAAAGGAGATGCAGCAAATATGTCTGCGAACTGTGATAGAAGTACGAGAGTATAATTTATAATTAAAGTATAGTGTATATCGATGTATTGAAGGGTGGGTTTTCATTAAAAACATGTGATTCTCAAATATTTTGAATTCAAACCCAGGGGCGCGTGTAAAGTATCGAATTGGGTAGATAAAAAGCCCTAACAGAAACAGTAATAGGTCTGAAAAAAAGTAACTGGCTAATATCACCAAATAGATAATAACTAAGATTAGATAGCCTCAGCTTGTTCTGGCTAAATGGTACAAAAACTAAAAAGGATTTGAAGGAATTTTATTGCTCATAAATAGATATTATATAAAATATTTGAAGATTGAGGTTAGGTACATGTATTCATGGATCGGTGACCTAGAGATCGATCAAACCGAGAAACGTAGAATCTGACCAAAACCCCTTGGCAGAGCTTTATTGCAATCAGATGGTGTGCAATGTGAAAAAACACCTGCCCACGTGGCTAATTATTAGGTAGCATGAAATTAATATTAATGTATAGAATATTAGCTAGCATGTAAAGAGCATAACAAATAAACCAGATAAAAATAATTAATGTATTCAGGAAATAAGAGGTACCAGGCGCATGAATACCGAATAAAATTTGCATGCACCAATAGTAAAACGGCAGTTAATAGGCGGCAATTGTAGGCCAATTCAAAAATATTTATATATATTTCTATAAATGTTCGGAATCTATGTTGAATTGTTGTATAGTCTATGTTATCGATATGGCTCGAATGCAAAGAAATTATTAATCATACAATCTAAGCAATATTTTGGTATTTTTTGTAAGATCTATTTGAGTCTAAATGGCGGAGGACTAAGATATTCAAATTTTATGTTAATTTGAAAGTCGGAAATAAGATTTGTAAAATTGAGAAAGGAGAACCAGCACTTGCCAACCAAATGCCACCAGAGGAGGACCCCAAATATTGTAGAGCATAGTACCTTGATAATGATTTTGTAAAAGTTAAAGTTAAATTAAATTATTAAATTTCTTAAAAGACTTCGTGATGCTATTGTGAAGCGGAATCATTTTCATTTTTAATTAAATTTATAACCCCTTGGAGGAGACGATTCGGCTACCATATTCCCGGACCACATGGAGTTGGATCGACATCGGCGGCTTACAAGAAGATTTTCGACACGTGAGTGATAATATTGAATTAGTGATGGGCGCCCTAGTGCTTCGAATTAATCCAATAATCAAAGCTAGCTCGTCGAAAGGGTTTTTATTATAAATTAAGAAATTAATAAGAGTAATACTTGCGCAAGTAAAATTAGTATTAAAGGTATTTTATTAAAAGAAAAAAGATAGATCAATATTCAGAAATTTCTATTAACTCAAAGAAGTACAAAATCTAGGCTATTAAAACATATGCATATGATATTTAATTTTTGCAATACAATTTGCGATAGTTTGTTATAAATCTAATTCACTAGATGAATGGCTCTACCTATTCCGTCAGGTGCCGAATCTTACACCCTGTGCAATTTATTTTTTTCCTCAACACTATTGTATAAGTATCATATTTATATATATTTATTTTTATTGACTTACAAGAGTTATAGGAGAAGCCCATACCTAGGCCTATCAGATTTTTTGAGACTGAATCCTATTAAAAACCACGACCTAATTATATGATTATATCAAAATCTCATGCTTTACCGACTGATGCAAGCAGGAGGCTAATCGTTATTTAAATATAAAGAATAACGTGACAAACTCTACACAAGATATACTGTTATAGTTTTCCAATTCCGTTTCGTGCCTTTCCATTTCAAGAAAAGAAAGATTAAACAAAATATGCCCTCCTCGCCCTACCGTTTTTCATTATTAATTCATAATTTTTCCCCATCGTCTCGTCAAGTCTAGAACTAAAAATTAATCCTCCCTTAAAAATAAACGCTTCAGGTCATCTAGGTAGTAAACATCATCATATTCGAAGAATCTATTCACAACAAAAGAGAGCCGCTTTGTATTAATATCGGATCTACTGGAATGTAAATAAATCCATCCGTTTTGTTCATCTGGAGAGGAAATACGATTTCATATTTATTCTGTTATTAATATGAAATTATTTGGTGGCAGGCCATACGTATTGATTTGTATTACTTTGTGTCTGTGGAAAAAAATGTGAGGATTTCGAATGATAGGGGTTTTTAGTGTTAGCGATGATTGGTTGGTAAGTTCGAGTGGTAACAGTATGGAGAGAGGGAGGGGAATTTGAACCATGCATTTTAATAAGCTCGATACGGTTTTTTATTTGATTGGTGAACAGACTGTGCAAAACACGAAGCACCGGATGCCAGACTTTTAAAATGGACAGTGCATTCGTTTGTAGAGAATCGAAACAGACGGAAAAGCTTACTTTCATCACCACAGAGTAGGCGGCATATGGTGAGAGGATAGAGTGGAACAGTAGAAATGTGATGTGGAAGAGAGAGAAAAAGATCATTGAAGGTACTGTAGTAGCATGAATAAGAGGTGGTGATAGGATGTACTGAAATGTCGACTGTTCAGAGAAAAATAAAATATTTGAAAAAGAGGTGTAGAGAAGATCGATGACGAGTCATAGGAATAAAGAGAAAAGATTCATGGACAGGGAACGTGAAAAGCAAATATTTGGATGTGAGAGAGAGAGGAGAGAGAATATTCCAGAGAAAGTGAGAAGGTTGTAGGCCTTCAGGAGAGGATATGAAGTGAATGCCAGGAGCACAACATGCGAATATAAGAGCAAATGAGGGAGAATTTTGAAGTGAGTTGATGAGAGAATGAGTGAGCGTATGTGAGATACATGTGAAGAGGGAGAATGATAACAAGAGTGAGAAGACAAGGAGGGTTAGGCCGATGATGAAAAAGGTACGTGAAAAATTTAATGCTCGTTGATTTTTTATTAAATGGAAACATTCGTCCTTCCCAACGAACAAATTGAGAGACTCTTCCTTCCTGCAACGTGCATATTATTTATTTTCTGTACAAAACTCGTCAGTATTTGCTACCACACGCGCACTCAAACCTATCGTCCTTCATCTATCTATCTGTCCTTCTTTTCCGCTGCATATCCACTCCCCTCATCCACTACACTGTATGCATAAATGCCGTGAAATGTTTGTGTCGCAGTCCTTTATTTGAAGAAAACGGTGGACAGGACAGCCCTTTGACTAAACAAGCTCCAACGTATCCTAACCTTTCCTGTCCGAGAATTATTATTCTCCAAGCAAAGCTGCGGTTTCCACCACTCTCCACTCATCCATTGTCTACAAACAGAATTGTCAACGACAGAACTCTTTCTGACACTCTTCAAACTTTTAGGAATTATTAATCGTTCATGATCGGCGTGAAGGGTTCAAACTCTCCTGGAAGTTGGTGGACGCCAACGATTGAGGTTTTCCACTTGTTCTCCAGAATCTCACGCTTTAATTGGCTCTCAAGATATTTTTCCAATTATCAAATTTCAAATAGAGTGTTTGGACTTTTTTACGTTACTGAATAATCATGCGGGAGAAAGAAATGAACAGATTTTATTGTAGATTCAATAATTTTCAACAATTTTATTTCCTGTATTATGCTTTAACGATGTTGAGTTATTTTGCGTGATAGAATCTTAAGAAATTTAGTTTACATCATAGCAATAATGTATCAATAGAGATTAACAGAAACAAATAATAGCTGTTACTAATTCAATTAGAGATCGCAAGTTTCACCATTAATATGAATTTTCTTGCTTTGTCAATCAAATTCACTTCAGAAATTCAGTCATGAATTTCCATCTGAATAGCAATTCAGCTCCTTGGCCAGAATTCATGTATTAATACCAGCAACTGTTCCCAGCCAGCAAAGGGGAACTCGGTTTCCAACCGACTAACAATCAAGCAACAAACACGAAAAGTTGGAGCAAACTTGTTTTGAATCTGAAATTACTTTGAAACTAATAACATTGTTCTGTATGTGTTTGCCTTGTACAACTTTGATTCGTCCTGTTGATGTTGTATTGACTTCCTCATCAACTTATGATGTAGTTAAGTTGATCAGCCTGCACTCACGTAGTGCAATGACTACAACATGGAAGAGAAGTTCAAATTAAAAATTTCAGAACTATTATGAACTAAATTGAACCACGTATTCCAGTTGTACTATGAGTTGGGGGAACTTCGAGATAGAAGTCGAGAAATATATTCATTCATAAGTCAGTGACCGAGCAATGAGGTAGAAATAAACTGAATTCATGAAAATAAAGTTAGAAATGAAAGTTGTGGTTGAGGAGTTTTATTCTATCATTCGGAAAACCATAATCAACATTGACCAATCCAACTTTAATTATTCAAGAAATGAAATATTATTAGAGAAAATGAAGGTTCCAGAAGATGTTCTATTCTTCATGGATGATAGGGTTTATTCTCTGCAACTCAATTGTCAACTCCAATCATTATTCTACGAATCATTACAGGCTGCAAACAAATTTAATTATATCAAATTTATATTCAAAAATCATGGTACTGTAATTTGATCCAGAGGTGTGTACAAATTTTTATCATGTTCCACTAAGAATTTTCATACCACGAATAACTGTGGTCGTCCAACACTGACTAATCCAACAATTACAAAAATAATTGGATTCTCAAAGGACGTCCCATCTCGTGAAATAAATGCATGATCCAATTACATAGTGTGTCAATCTACGGTGCACCACTAAGCTCACACAGCTTTTACCCAAGAGCTGCTAAATCGAATTTAAATTGTCTGACAAATTTGATCGAATTACCGACCAGAGCTGGCTGACTAGAGCACACACAGACCAGAGCTGGCTGAGCTCGTCATCGTGTGAAAAATTTAACCCGTCCAAGTTGATTAGTCACTCGACAAGACCTACGCGGACGCTAATTACTCCATACTCCCGGCTCTCCCTTCACATCACTTCAACCTTCTCCTCCTTCTCCTACTCAGTCCGTTTATCGCTCATCTCTCTCACCCTCACACACCTTCTCCCTCTTAATTTCTCACTGCTCTGTCCCCCAGGATCTGTGACACCATCCTTGGATACAGCTGCACACTGTAGGCTTGCAACGTACATGCAATAATCTTGTTGTAGCTTAGAATGACAGGCCTGGACTATATCGGGTTGCATTAGATGTAATAATGTTTGCCCTTTAACGTCCAGCGTTGGTGAACTGATTAAACCTGCATCAGAAGCCAGAATCTTGCTTGTTACTCGTCATTGGCTTATTATATTGTATAGTGTCAATTCAAGCTGTGATATGGAAAGATTGAAACTCAAATGATAATATAATCATGATGAGCAAGTGCATCAGAACTATCTGAATTGAATCAATATTTTTCGTATTCTGAAAACAGTGTAATTTGCTAAGATCTCAATAGTACTGGGAAGATTTTATTTTTATCCAATTCTAAATAATATAACAGCAATGGATAAATTAAAAGGTATTGCTGATTTATTCATTTTATTCATTTATTGTATAACATCATAATACTATTATGACATTGGAGAGAAAAATAGGCTGAGCCTGTATTATTCCTCTCCAAAAATTTTTAAAATTTTAATGTTGTCTAAAAGTTAAGGTTATGTAATCACACACTGCTTCGTCACTTGATTTTCAGTCCAGGAATAATGATTTGAATATTTTGAATTTTGAAGGTTGAATTTATTCTCTAAATGTAAAATTGAATTATTACTCTAATCACAGATTATATGAGAATGAATCTATAAAAGAAAGCTACATTCCCGAGTGTGAAACGTTCACTTTTTTTCACAAGACATCACTTCAACCATCACTTCTATTGTTATTTACAAGTGTGCCGTGCTATGAATTTAGAAGGTTAATTTGAAATTTGAAATTTTGAATCACCCACAATATAACTTAATGAAAGGGATGCTTGATAAACATACCTAGTGCTAGAGAACGGGAATCTAGAAATGACAAAAGAGACAACGGAATAGAGAGAAGATATCAAATATATTGTCGCCTCTTACAGTTAAATTCAACAGTTAATAAAACAAAAATTTAGTTGCATCATGAGAGCCGAAAATTGAATCACTAAATTTAGAAAATTATCTCCGATATAGCTAATTCGATAGTATTCTACTCTGTCTGCTTTTAATTGAAAACGTTTTAGATTGAATCATAAGAAGATTTTAAAGGACTCTAATTTCAGAAAGAAGAATTGAAAGTTATCATAGATATTTCTCAGAAGTTAATCATATATAACAATAAATATTTAAAAAGGAAGATCAACATAAAATTCAAAAAACTCTTAGAACATTTAGAACACTCTTAGAAACTTTTAAACACTCTCAAAATATCAAATATTAATAATCCCCGATAATATCTATTCTGTATCTTCATATTATGAAAGCTGCAAAGACAAATATTCTTCAAGTATCACATCACGGAATTCTACATAGGAAGACTATTCAAAATTATGTGATATCAAAACAAATTTAGAAAGTTTAGGGTCCTTGAAACTTCATTTGATCCTTTTCAACTTTGAGACAAGAATCATTTTAAAACATCAATTTATCAAAAAGGGACCTTTGAACATTTCATATACTAATTCAACTCTTAGTAGAATAGTGGATTATAGAATATAAATTTAAATGAAACTGAAATTCCCAGCTAGATCCTTACAGAGAAAATATGGCCTCATATTTCAATGTAAAGATACAACCGAAAATCTACTATTCAAACGGAATAAAAATTTGTAATCTATTAATCCCCAAGTCCTAAATCTCAAAGTTACGATTTAACAAAAAAGAGTCTAATTCAGCACGTTTTAATTGATTGAATGTTTCACGTTTTACAGCCCTCCGTTTTTGAAAGTCTATAGTCAGATTAGTCACTAAAACCCATTCTGTCACATCCGGAGTTCCTGGGACGTTTGTTTAATTTGGAAAAAAGTTGTTACCTCAAAGCTGTTTCTCCAATTTGAATCTTGGCTCGGTGATTGAGCTCTACACGTCCCGATGGGGCAGGAGACGGCATACCCCAAGCTTCTTGGACTGCCATTCATTTAGAGGCATCTCAGCGGCTTAAAGACACATGTTTACGAGACATTCATGGACCCGTACATTGATGGACCCGTAGGGTAGCCGTCTAGTTGTCACCCCGAATACTTGACACCTGGTCATTTTGGCCATAGGCGACTACTTGTACCCTCGAAAAATATGCCATTGCCGTCAAGTTGTCCCCCCGAATACTTGACACCTACTGGACCAAGGGTGCCAACTAGTCATGACCGTAAACGAAAACATTACTTGACACCTCGCACCCTCGCGTCAGGGTGTTCCCTCGACTAGTTGACACCTCCTTAGAAAGGAGACAAGTAGACGGGGATGGCTCACGTCTGCATGACACCTTGCACGCTGGCGTCAAGTTGTCACCCCGACTACTTGTCACCTACAGAGCACCAGTTGGCACGACTTACACCCCCGCAGCGTAGAGAGATTGGATCAAGCAATTTTTATTATTGGTTATGATGTAGAATTGAATTCCAAGCACTTTTGGTTCAGTAACATTTTCCCGTCAAACGCACGGTTCGGGAGATATTCCCTGTCTTTGCTATTTTTAGGATAAATTTTTTCGAGTTGGTTGAAACAGAAAAAAATGAATAATACGCCCTTTTGATGACTGAACCAGATGTAAAATACGATTCTAAACACATTTTGTTCAGTTATATTTTCCCGGTTTACGAGTAAATTGAGCCTAATGCTAGGACCGTCAAATTTTCATTCATCAATGAATGATATGGCAGATGAAGCTATCAGTCTGGTTATCAACTGAGGTATTACATGAAGTCTGGTAATTAATATGAGGATAAATAATGATTTATACACACTTGCGCTCAGATTGCAATCAGACCATAAGAAGGCCAATGAGAATCTTCAAGTTGTGTCTGTGTCTTGTGCACTCACAGACACTGTTCAAACAAATTTTATGAGTATGATTATTAAGAGAAGTAGCGTTTAAAGATGTTTCATATAAAAATGAAACCGTTCTAAAGTTTATTGATTACTCAAGATTACAAATAACTTGTCACTAATGCTAGACAAATATTTTCAGGCTCTTTCAACATCCAGTCTGTTTCTATACTTATTCTTGATTGCAACATGGTTGCATAACCATGAAGAGCCAGCCGGAATGGTGATTTCTTGTGGAGTGGAGTCGAGGGGATAGGTTGTCGCGACCGTAGACGACTACATGTACCCTAGTAAAAATATGCCACTGCCGTCAAGTTGTACCCCCGACTACTTGACACCTACTGGACCGGAGTTGTTAACTAGTCCCACCCGTAAACTACAACTTGACACCTCGCACGCTCACGTCAGGGTGTCCCCCCGACTAGTTGTCACCTCCTCAGAAAGGATACAACTAGACGGGTATGGCTCACGTCTACTTGTCCCCTAAAAACCGGTTTTAGAAGGGGAAAACTAGTCGGGGTGTCAAGTAGTCGGGGTGGCACCTAGTCGCGTACCCGACCCGTACATCGATGGACATTGACGCGGTAATAGGAGGAAAATCTTCATTGTGGGGCGACAAATTTGATATCCTCACTTCTTAATTAAAGCATTTACTGAGGCAAAAACTAAAACATGCTATTGGAACAGATGTTTCCACAGCCAAATACTAACAAGCCTAAAGCTGGCATGAAAGCCATGATTAACACAAAATACTGTGACTACATTATTCAGTTCTGCTACCAACAATGGACAGACGCTGAATGAAGCCACATCACATCTCTCGTCTTGCCTTGGACAGCTGTGAACGGCCATACAAGGTTCTCAACTATTGCAACTTAACCAAAGTCAACTGTGATTGGGAGTTACTATTTTATTGAAAATATTCATCAGAAATTCCGCCAATAGAATGGAACGGTTCAACTATAATTAAAGATACATTCTCCCACCTAGCAACAGCTATTTTCCAAATTCCCAACCAAATAAGGCATGATTGATAATCAATCGGACACAAATTCCTTGCCTTATAAGGTCATGAACCAGGTTCAAGCTCCAGGAAAATCGTTGATTTTCCTAGTACCATAACTTCTACACACACACTTACAGAGTCGACGAAGCAGCGAAATAAATTTTCAAAACAGGCTGACTTCTCATGATAATTCAAATAATCCTCATCATTCACAATTGGAACAATGAATATTGTTACTCAAGACTGACTGTTGTATCATACTCATCAAGTTGAATTTTTTTGGAATTAATCCTGTATGCATCGTCAGTACTTCAATAGAGTCACCTGTTTGTAGTAAAGAGATGGCCTGAGATATTGTTCTTCTGGAGTTTCTTGAACATAATGAAAACGGCTCACTATATTATGTGCCGTGCTATGAATTTAGAAGGTTAATTTGGAATTTAGAATTTAGAAGCACAAACAATATAACTTAACAAAAGGGATGCTTGATAAACATACTTAGTGCTAGAGAACGGGAATCCAGAAATGACAAAAGAGACAACGGAATAGAGAGAAGATATCAAATATATTGTCGCCTCTTACAGTTAAATTCATCAGTCAATGAAACAAAAATTTATTTTCATCTTGAAAACCGATAATAGAATCACTAAATTTAGAAAGTTATCTCCAATATAGCTAATTCGATAGTATCCTACTCTGTCTGCTTTACATTGAAAACGTTTTGGATTGAATCATAAAAAGCTTAAAGGACTCTAATTTCAGAAAGAAGAATTGGAAGTTATCATAGATATTTCTCAGAAGTTAATCATAAATAAAAATAAATATTTAAAAAGGAAGATCAACATAAAATTCAAAAATTCTTAGAACACTCTCAAAATATCAAATATTAATAATCCCCGATAATATCTATTCTGTATCTTCATATTATGAAAGCTGCAAAGACAAAATATTCCTAAAGTATCACATCACAGAATTCTCATGAGAAGACTATTCAAAAAATATGTGACATCAAAACAAATTTAGAAAAGGCTAGGTTCCTTACAACTTCAATCGATTCTTCACAACTTTAAGACAAAATCATCTTAAACATTTTTCAATACCTAACGGACCTTCAAATATTTCCTATACTAGTTCAACTCTAAGTAGTTTAGTAGATTATAGAATATTAATTCAAAGAAAACTGAAATTCCCAGCCGGATCCTTACAGAGAAAATATGGCCTCACATTTCAATGTAAAGATACAACCGAAAGCCTATTACTAAAATCAAATTAATAAAATTTGTAATCTATTAATCCCCAATTTCCAAATCTCAAAGTTACGATTTAACACAAAAAGAGAGACTTATTCAGCACGTTTTAATTGATTAAATGATTCACGTTTTACCCTTTGAAAGTCTATAGTCACTAAAATCCATTCTGCCACATCCGGAGTTCCTGGGACGTTTGTTTAATTTGGAAAAGCTGTTGTTACCTTAAAGCTGTTTCTTCAATTTGAATCTAGGCTAGGTGATTGAGCTCTACACGTCCCGATGGGACAGGAGACGGCATACCCCAAGCTTCTAGGTCTGCCATCGATTTAGAGGCATCTCAGCGGCTTAAATACACATTTATGTTCACGAGACATTCATGAACCCGTACATTGATTGACTCGTACATTGACCGCTTTAGTAGTGATTATAGGAGGAAAATTTTCATTGTAAGGCGACAACTCTTGATACTGTCTCTTCTTCTTAGATATCGTGATTAAAGCATTTACTTTTGAAGAAACTTCTAAAACGCAAGCGAACTAATATGTGCAACAGAAGGTTGCACAGCCAATAAAAAAAAGACTAAAGCCAGCCAAAAGCCATAACAAATATTTAACCACTACATGTGTTTGAACAAAGTTATTGAGAGGCTACATTATGTTCAGTTCTGTTACCCGCAGTGGACAGATGCTAAATGAAACCACATCACTTCTCTAGTCTTGCCGTGGACAGCTGTGTACGATCATACTAGGTTCTCAACTATTGCAACTTAACCAAAGTCAACTGTGATTGGGAGTTACTATTTTCTAGAAAATATTTATCAGAATTTCCGCCAATAGAAAGGAACAGTACAACTACAATTTAAGATACATTCTCCCACCAAGTGACAGCTATTTTCCAAATCCCTAACCAAATAAGGCATGATTGATGATCAGTCGGACATAAATTCCTTGCCTTAAGGTCATGAACCAGGCTAATGCTCCAGGAAAATCGTTGATTTTCTTAGTACCATAACCTCTACGCACACACTAACAAAGTCGACACAACACAATGCAGAAAAGCCAAGCAGCGAAGTAAATTTTCATAACAGCCCGACTTCTCATGATAATTCGCATAATCCTCATCATTCACAATTGGAACAATGAATATTGTTACAATTACTGACTGATATCGATGGTTACTGGCTGATATCTCAATTTTTTAATCACTTTCTATATAGTTGAATAATAAATTATAATGATCATATCATATAATTCCAGAGATAAATCAAGTTCTCATGTGAATGATAAGCATTATCACAATATCCAATTGTTTTCTATTTCAGAAGAAAAACTCCTTCGGACAATATAGTAGTTCTCATTGAATCTTGTTGTTAGTTTATTTGGAGAACGAAATGAGTTTGCAGTCCACCGCAATGAATGAGATTGTATAAAGAGTCTAGGGAGACCGCAGCTAGTTAGTTACACTATACTCGACCACCTCCAATAACACTACTTCCACACCCCACACCTTACAAATAGTGCGCTAGCGCTACTACTGTACACACCTTCAATTTGCAGAGCATTTAATTCACAACACAAGACCTCAGCTGGTACTTGTGCTCAATAATAGTAAAGTCTCAACTGGCTCCTTTGTGCCCTTATCCCTCAAGGACTATTCCTTCTCGTTCAACTCTTCTGATCCTCCCATACTTTTTTCGACCACTCATGATGCATTTCTCAGGTAGAGAACAGGTCTGTTCCCTGAGGTGCACCAAGTCCAGCACTTTTTTGTAAATTTAAACAATACTTGGAAGAAAATGAACTCATTTCCTCAAATTCAGTATAGTTATTATAATATATCATCGCATCTTTCAACCATATAATTCATTTAGTCAATAAAATCCTGTGTGTTTCAAATCGTGGTGTGTCTGTGCCTTCAATTATACATTATGTACATTTATTTGAAAATGAATTATGTAAATTATTCATATCGCTTCTCAAGAATATATTGATTGAATAAGAACTCACATATGTTGTCAAATTCTACACAGTTTTATTTGATACACGACCATGGATATATTGATTGAGTGATAGTTCAACTGAATAGTTGATTGATATTCAACACTTTAATGTATATATTGTTACATCACATGAAAGGCGATGGGCTTCTTTGAAATCGGAGGCTAAAATTATTTGGGTTCATATTGGCCATAAACTAACATGATTATCACTACGATATGGATAATATTATCCATATTTCAATGAATATATGGTATGAGTATAAGATATGACTTCATATCTTCAAAAGAAATTCTTTTCCGGTTTTTTCCCTCTACAAGCATTTTTCAATAGAAGAATAGTAATAATTCATCGATCAGGTTGCACTGCCGTTTTGGTACGTGTTAGATAACTACTATATCTACTGTGTTCTTTGTATATTTGGAAAAATTTTCTGAATTGTTCTCGAATCTTTACTCATTAATCCATGGAGAATCAATGAAATTGAAAAAACGACTTAAAATACGATTCATTGAAACCTTTGTTCTGTACTACACCTTCTATACAAAGAATTATTGAGCGTATATGGTTTAATGAAAGTATGAGCACCATCAAATGCTTTAGAAAGATAAGGCCCATTCTGAACGCTTTGGAAAAATCGTAAGTGAATATTGATCACGTTCAGGCATTGAGTGAATAGATGACGCGAGCTTTCTTGTATTCATATTGAAATTCAGATTGCCAGTCTCTTCATTTGGAAGGGATGATCGTCGCTGGCAGAGCGCTTTACGATGATCCGAATAAAGAATAAAATGAGGGGAATAATTCGCGAAGATTTCAGCTTTTGGGAATACTAATAAAGCTAATTTTATACTCGAGATAAACTTCCGTTTCAGCTTTGCGAGAAGAGTGGGAGAGGGTGATGTAATGAACGGCAAGGTGAAAAAGGAAGGCAACCAGTCTCCGTTTTCATTCAACTCGCTTTCCCCTGCAATTCTTTAGACACGTGGATGCAACGGGGGAGTGTTTATTCAAAGGTATTGGAATAAATGTGCTCGCAAGGGCCGCCGAACAATTCCAAAAGAGGGACAGAAGTGGGATGAAAAAGGAGAAAGAAGACTGTAAGGAATGGTAAGGACAGGATGAAGGGATGAGAGGAGAGTTTGTAGTGCAGAGTGTGAGATGTTGTGGATGGCCAGAAGATGGAGAGAAAGAGAGAGGATGGAAGAGCATTTGTAAGCTGTTGGTCTCCTACAAAAAGCCCTCACGCCTCCTCCAGGCCTATTTAATCGAGAACTTTCAATTATAGGTTAGCAACTCAAGTTAATGGGATGAACCCTGCCACGAAACTGTGTTGGAACGTGCATTTTGGCTGACTCCGTTGGAACGTGCATTTTGGCTGACTCCGTTGGAACGTGCATTTTGGCTGACTCCGTTGGAACGTGCATTTTGGCTGACTGCTACTTGCTATTTGTAGCCCATATCCGTATAATCGGAACTCTCTGCAATCTTATTTATCTCTTGCAGTCTACTACAAAGTGCAACAATAATCTGAAGCAGTAGAGCACCAAGAAGAATTATTAATTCTGGGACTACACACTTAAATATCCGTATTATTCTGAGTGTGCCACATTATTCAATTCTCATGATCAAGATGACTGAATGTTAAAATGTTTAAATGTAAGAATATGAAGAAAATTATCATTCACAATATACTATATTGATTCTATGGAATACTTTTTCAAGTTTGGTAGGATCAATCGCGACACAGAATAGTGTTGGATCTATTTTGAACTCTGGATAAGTAATTATTGACAAGCCCTCATAAATAAAGTAATTCATCATCTGGTTATCATTATCATGATTCCTAGCCTATTCATATTCTAACTTTACTCTTACATTGTTTCAGGCTTTCAGGCATGATCTAATTATTAATATGATATTCCAAAAGTTAACTATTTAAAAAAAATAGTTACTGCATCATTATAATAATATTAAATTAGTAGGATACATTTTCTATTATTATTCCCGTTATTCATTACTATAGCCTAGTCTTAAATTATTCATTTTGTATCCAAATATGTGATTGAAACCGACAATTGAGGACAAATTTTGCTCAATCATAAGATAATCTAGATAATTAAACGGACCACGGTACTGTTGATTACGTATGGAGAACAGTATATTCTTTGCTCTACGATTGAAAAGAGAGTATTCAAACCCTATTCATTGGTGGAAGAGGAAATTCAGATCTGCATTCTCCATTCTCATTCCTGAGCAACTGAGATCAGAGACTATTGCTTGGCCCATAACGGGGACTGCCCTACCGCTAGAGCTTTAAATCCCAACCTAATTTTATGACTCGGTACGAAACTGTAGCCACTTCTCCATTTTCCCGCTCTATTTCCCAGCTCTGTCGACGTTTTCCTACTGAGAGACAGTAATAGCCGGGCCTCTAATCCGCTAGAATTTGAATTTTATTCATTGGACTGCCCGTTTGGTTGCTGGATTTTCCTTGTGTTTCTGCAGCAGAGCATTAAAATAACCACATTAGCTGGGAAAGGCTATTTCTCACAAGAAATTTTATTCCTTGCTATATCAGTTGAGTCAGCAAATATTTCAGTTTATGACAAAGGTTGAATCCGAGAGTAATGACTGTGGATCGAGATGAGATTTGCTAGTCTCCTACATGAGAGATTAGTACGAGATGCACCATAGAGGGGATAGTAGTGAAGCTGATGTATATTACTGGCCCCATCAATCCTCTATTCAATCCCTCATTCTCAAATGATGACTTTATACTCTAAATTTCTTCTACAACTAACAATAACTCTAAAAATCTGAAGGGTTTGTGTAAATAAGTCTAGAGGATATGAGAGAAATAGATATTTAGCTCTTCAAAGGTTTTGAACTAACAATTTATCAGCGTTAAACAGTGCAGAAACAAACGTGATAATGATTGTTCTCTATTATCACTATCGAGTTGTACCAGATATGTATGAAGAATATATTTATATTTCGAATTTACATTTTATTTTGAAGTGGAAGAATTACTAATTTATCATCCGTAATGTTATCTCTAATGACATTTTATCTTCTCCACAGGTATGATACAGTTGGCACGATAATCTTCAATACTGTCTTTAAGGTATGTGAGATTAGTTATTATTATCTCAATCAGGAATATTCATATCCCCACAAGAATTACTTTCAACATACGAAGAGATCGTACGATAATACCAATTTTCTGCATGTAGAAAGTTTATAAAAATTCCATTGTATTTTGAAACTAATAAAACACTTCAAAACACCAAATAAGTTGATGAATGATCAAAGTGGATGAGTGGGAATAGTAATTCTCCTTAGGTAACCTCAATAAAATTAATCAGTAATTCGATTAATATTAGTTGTCTCAAGAAATTAATCATTAGTTGTAATGTCAACCAACATTAGAGGATTGTGGATTTAATCCAAGTTTTTCGAAAATTGAGAGTTCATCTTTTTGAAACTTGATAATATCGTATTGAGTTTGTTCTTGATCATCGAAACACGGAAAATGAAAATAATTGAATCAGTGTCTCATGGGTGGGCAGCCCTCTCTGTTCTCCTGTGGAGAGAGAATATAATTCACATCAACAAACAATAATAAATAATACAAATGAATAGAGTTGATATTGTAGATACTAACCGAAGTAGATAATATCATATGGAAGTATTTTTAATTGAAGAATAAAGTTATTATCCAATCGGACAGTGGAAAGATACAAGGATAAAGTCTTGCAAATCAATTAAATATTGGAATTTAATCCGTTCGTAAATGGAATGGTGTAGGAGCCGCGTCGTGAAATATAAGTATCGAATGGATTTATGGAGGAGCAGACATGTTTTTCAAGCCAGATGAAATCAGGATTGTTATCGATGTCGGCTTCGGCCACGGCAAGGCTTTAATTGCACTGACGGAGAATAGAGGCCGGTAATTGGATTGTGGGCAGATTAGGGCAGTACAGGCTTTTGACAAGTCGTTTGGAAACGATATGGAGGACTGCACTACATGGGTGAGGAACTCACTTAAAAGTGTCAGCATTCCTAATAAATAACTTCAACGTTTCTCATTCAACTATCGCTGACCGTTACAAGTGACTCTCGCCATAGGAGGGGTTTACACTTGTCGCGCCCACAACCAGTGAGTTTGAGGCTAGCTGCACCCCGCCACAGCAGACAGTTGACACGGGCGACTCAGTCGCAAATTATGTAGACTGTGAGTGAATGAATGTGATCGCCCATGTAGGAGGTACGGAATGTCCTTCTTGTCTGCGGTTTGTTCTGTGGTCAATGCTGAAGACAGTGTTATTCACATCCAATTCTGTCCACCTATTTAGTTTGGAACTCTGATTAAATAGAACAATCCACCAAATAAACTCTCTTTCGAATTATTACTTGATAAAGAATGTCTTTTTTCTATCAAGTACCATCTTCCTCCTATTATACGATTCGAGAAATTTTGTTGGTTGTGAGTTGATTAAACAATAAATATGTTGTTATTTTCTAATCGATTGATTGATTAATGCGAGAGAAATTTGTTGGATTGGAAAGAATTATTATTGATTATTATAAAAAGTAACAAGCGTGATCGAACATGTTCTGATTATCTGACTCTCATCATTATATTCAGCATTCACTGATTCTCGAAAATGGTGTTTAAATAAATTTAATAGGCCTACCACTGATTTATACCTCTTGTGGAATTGGTAATTTATCTTGCAGGATTACGTGAATCGCCTGATCCCTTGACCTAGTAAGAGAATTTCTAGATAAAATTTCACTATTTTTGCACTATTGTCACTGTTGTTCACAGCATACTTCCCCTTCAGATGGGAAATAAATCATATTACCTCACCACTCACCAACAATCTACATCATCATCGAAAAGAAAGTTGAGGATTTGTGGGTACGAGCGGATCAGTGAAACATACTTGAGTTGGCTATTCCAAATTCAAAGGTAGGGTTTAGGGTAACGAGCCAGTAAATGATCAATCAATAATTCCATCTCTCTCCAGCATGTAAGTCATGTCGCTTTCGCAATCCACCAATTAATATCAAAGGAATCAGGGAGCATGCGAATTGAGGTAGCCAAATGTAACGTCAGCAGAATTGATTATTAGTGGGCTAATAGTCGACGGACCACTTCTAGTTAGCGAGCCTATTACGCTTCGACGTCCTGCAAACGGACCAAAGCCCAGCTTCGCGCAGACTGATGCGTTCTTCCGTGCTCCCTGATGTAGCAGCTAATCTGAAAATAAACTCAGCTCAAATCAGCTCGCTACCTTGTGCTTTCAACCGCTTTCCAGCTGTCACAACTTATTTCAAATGCAAATCTACATCCCGCGTCAGAGTAATCATTATTTTATGCTGCTTCTTTCTCTTCTGTTCCATCTCGTTTTCTCATTTTTTCTTCTTCTTTCTCTTATTTTTTGAAGTTTTCACTTATTTCGTCATGTCTTCCATCTTCTTACAATTTTTCATTCTACAATCATTTTTATAATATTATCATGTTAGCCTTTTTGTGTGTAGTTATGTTTTCCATTATTGAATTACAGAATACAAATATTATTCTATAAGCACAATTATTAGCATCAGGCGTAATACGGGTACATGAGTGAATAGCACTTGATTAACATTTTTTTGTGATTAACTCAACGATAAAAAATATTATAAGGTAATGAGAGAAGCTATTCCCCTGATAATAGTAATAATATTGGGAATGGACCTCCTAATTGAATGTTTATACAATCTATTCATCCTCAAGAAGCTCTCATATCGATTCATGAATATCAACAAATCATTCTTAAAACGAGCAATTCAAACTTCAAAGCAATTTACATTATAGAGTAGCATCAGTAAGCCGCTTCCCGCCATAAATTTCTCAAGTTTTAAATAAAAGTGCGTTTTTATGTTACCTCATCGAAAAAGTATGATCTTGGATTTGGTACAGATCATAAATTTTGTTACCAAACTAATGTCAGTTTTGGACTCTGTTCTCGCCCCACTTGCAGAGAGAGAGAGAGAGAGAGAGAGAGAGTGAGAGAGAGAGAGAGAGAGTGAGAGAGAGAGAGAGAGAGTAATCTGAGTAGGCCTACAACATTGAATTATGACAACATTTTCAGCCATAGACTGAGCTGAGGGTGTAGAGAGCGGCTTTCGATGGAGAAAATATTTTTCTCGAAAATGTATCATCAGGAGTGCATTAGAAAAGGAAAGTTGTGGTGGAGGAGAGGGTGAGAAGGTACTTATTCAAATGTAGGGGTGAAAGCTCTTGATAGTAAATTAAAGTTTGAACGTCACGACTTGGTTATTCATTTGGTAGATGGAAGGATCTTTTTCACCCAAATGATGCACACACTTGAGAACGAGTATCTTGGGTTATTAGTGTGAGTGTGTGCGCGCGCGTGTATGTAGATCTGTTGGAGGGAGAAGATTTAGGAGGGACAACATTTCAAGTACGGATGATAGAGAAGGTCTGCTGATGTGAGAGAGATGAGCAATATTCTCAAGAATTGCTCACTTATTGTCCACAGTCTTAGAGGGAGAGGAGATAAGCCTATTAGGGGAAGCATCCCGTGATTCTGTCTCCATTTGAGGGCACTTTCCCACTCTTCTCAAAAGTAAATACAAGGCCTACATTCAAGGACGAGTGCAAATACAAACACGTAGAATGTATCTCTCGAAGAGCATCTCACTCATCCCTTACACTTTCTCATTTGCATCCCAACCAATTGCTGTGCTCTTTCAATGTGTACTGTTGCCGAGAGAGGATGAAGAATGTGGAACTTCCCACAAAGAATGTGATAAAGTACGTAGATAGTGGACGCTTTCACATTATTTCATCCTTGATCTCAAGTTGATGTCTGGGCGAGCGAGTAAATTGAGCTATGATCTGGTAGTTCTACGTCGTTCCGTGTGATGGTAAAACAATTTTATGAAATCGACTCATAAGCTCTTCATCAACTCAATAATATTCATCATAATCAATCGACTATGCAATCGACATAAACAATCGAATATTCACTCGATAAGCTCGTTCCACTCAAGTGGTAGTTTTACATTATCATGTCCCTTTTATATTGATACGATGATTATAGTAGTGCGATCACTTGATCACAATTTTCTCAGAATTAGAGGTTTTCTAAGCTTTTTTACTCTTACTATCTTCCTCTCACGCACTTTTGAACAAGTTTTTTACTAGTTTTTGAGGTTGTGGTGGAAAGAACTTAAAAGTCCTAGATCCACCTAATAAAGAATTTTTTCATTCCCATTTTCATTCTCTACAACTGCTTTGACTCGAAAAAGGATTTTCATGAGCGGTTTCACCATCGAGTGGTGCTGATTCGCGTGGTTTCCATTCATGTGAAAACAACTTTTTCATATCCAATTATTTGTTTATTGATCACAACGTTACAACATTCACCGGCATATCTTATGGAATTACATTATCAGTTTTTTGGAATGTGGAGGATTGACCTATTACTTATTTTCGTTGTTTAAAATATTAAACCTGCCTCCAGTTATATGATTGTACTATGAAAACTGGATCTTGAATGAAATACTATCATGTACACTCCATTCTCCATTCGTAGAGCTTTCCGATCAAATTCACCTGATCTCTGCTCCACAGCAAAATCGATCTAATGGAAAGACATCCTGGCATTCAGCCATATCAGTGCACCTCTAGACACTCTCAAATTACAGGACTGGAGAATGATTCGCGAGAGTGAAATTGCCGCCTTTGAAAGAATCCTGATCGAATTCGGGAAATAAGTGCTGGAAATAACTGAGTAATTCAAGCTTCAACTGCGATCAGGTGACCATCGGTTTAGCATCACAAAGGGGAGAACGGAGTTCAGGGGTGGATGATACTGAAGAGAAGGAATTGTTTTGGGCGAGCAGGTCCAAATAGGGAGCATAGTGCAAGAAGGGGATAAGTGGAGGTGTGTAGGGGGATGTAGTGAGTAGAGAGCGAGTAGAGGACAAGGCGAGTTCTCGCAATTCAATCACCAGTTAGCAGCAGCGATGCAGTAGCTGTAGTGTAGCGAGGACTAGCACAACAGCCGGACAGAACAAGAGCCTGGGATCGGGCAAAGCCATTAGTGCGTTTAGCTAATTGCCCCTTTGCTTCCTGCTATCTCACGTATCCATTCATTTATTCGCAGCAAAACAAAGCGGACCTCGTTACCAGCCAGCCTGTGCAATGTAAAAGAGTGCTCCCGAAAAAGAGATACTGTGCTTGGCAGGAGGAGTAAAGGAGCTGGAAAAATTGGCAAGACGTCGGGGGTTGTTCAGTAGAGAGGTCGAGTGTGCGGAGGTAATGAGACTCGGTGAAATTTGGAATGTACCATGTTAGATGAACTTAAGCTCAAAGTGCATTTCAAAATAAGTTCCTCTAGACTAGACTGCTCCTGTCCGTAAACAATAAAACTCACTGTTGAGATAATAATTAATAAGGCAAGTAGTTTCAATTTTAAGTAAGAGTTTGAAAATGTTTATTTTCATGTCCATCTCTATAGTCCTCTCAATCATAAGTAGATAGATTAATTTTTGACACATCATTTCAAATGAATTTTCTTACCACAAACTATCAACTATAATAATAATCGATGTCAGTCATTTTTGTAAGCTTTCAAAATCATTATTCCGTATTAGACAAGGTACCTAGAATACAATGTATTCTAGTTACATTGATATTACATTACTATCAGATGTGAAATTCCCCTTCAAAACAATTTTATAATTCTTTTGGTCAATGACAGATATAGTAGTATTGGAAATAAGTTTGAAAATAATTGATGAGCAGAAATAATATGAGATTAATAGAATGAGAAAGTATTTTTGAACATCCAAACTTATTTAGGGTTTTTTTCAAAAATAGCGTTCCTTGCGGGAATCATCTTTATAGTTAGGAAAAGCAGTATTAAAAAGGAGTATTACCAAAACATTTTGGAATTGATAATCGAAAAAGTTAGGTTTAAATTGAATGTGGGAGAGATGATGGTCGACGAGTCAGGTCATCATGATTGCAAAAGTATGCAGAGTTTTTGTGTTGAAGTGGAACGACATAAAAGAAAACAACATGGTAATGATTGCCCACGAGCTTGGAGTACTAAATTCGCTTGCTTACCCCTTCCTTCTGAATTATACCATGACATCCCGCAAAATGATCTCATCATACATTCAAAACCGAATTACACATCTACAAAATTAGTTGGGGAAAAAATGCGTGTCGTGGTTAGTATGCAGAGAACGTGCAAGCTACAAGACACGTGATTGCTATATCAGTCTAATCAGGCGCGGGTTGAAACGCCTTATTTATTCATTTGTCCAATTACTCACATTTGCTTCGTCGACCGCCCCCAAATGGCTTGTGATTACCGTTTAATTTGAAGTGCGGTGGTAATTTCCAACCTATGTCCGGAGATTCGTTCTAACCCTCCCGACTGATGGCAATTTTCGTTAACGAATGCCAGCGCGATTCTATTCCAATTTCCCCTGTCGATCAGTGCCAATAATGACTCTATATTCATCATTCAACTTACATTATCGTGGGCCTACGATTATTGTGTGCATATTTGGTGATTGATCCAACATAATCTGTATAAAACAGTATTTGGTATTGTCCAGTAGCCTACGATGGAAGTCCTTTTGTCGTGATAATGACAATCCACGATTCAAATTTGATTCAACATTAGGAATCAAAGTAATGGAATTGAACTCTAGTATAATATAACCTAGTATGATAAATTACAATGTTAAGAAAATGCAGGAAATAGATAACAATTGAACAACGCCTCATCAATCTGTATGGGAATTGAGAGAGTTACACCATAGATAAAAGATAGTAGAAGATTAAAAAATATATAAAATACATGACTAAAATATATAAGAACGAGTTTCAGCTTACTTATGAAATCAAACAGCAGCCAAGAAAGTGTCACCTTTTCATTAATTCATTGTTTCCAGATTAAAGCTATCTGGAAAGGTTGCTTCTTTTCAATATGAAAAGTTATTTGAATCGGCCAACTTTTCATGGATAAAGGACCGAATTCACACCATAAGGGAAGTAATGAGGAAAAATCTTGAAACTTGAATAATAAACTGGAAAATAATTACGCCGAAAACAATTAGCGCAACCAGTGACTAACAAGAATGAACAGTCTTGGGAGTAGCGTTTTGTAAAATCCAGAGTCAAGAGAAGTCTGGGTACGAGAATTAGTGATGTATACCCCCCGGTACGAGTATACATTCGCGCACTCTTGTTGCTTTTGCTCTAACAAGGTCTAATTATTTCCATAACTCTTCATGTTGGAGTCTCCCTTCTTCGTACAGCAAACTTTCGCCTTCTGCTATCCCGGTCTTATATTTTTAATCTTATTCAATTGCAACTTTTGCTTTTCAAATATTAATAATTTTCAGATACCGGAACCAAATCTCTTCCAGCTCGATATGACTTTTTGAGTTTTATTATTATCATATTTAACGAAAATCCTAAATAAATGCTGTAAATCACCCCGAAGACTCCTGTTACTGCAGAAATTGACAACAGGGTTAACAGCTAGATGGAAATTCGATGAAAACTACTATCCAAAAATTATTTGCCAGCCCGGGAATCGAACCCGGTACCTCCCAATTGCTAGTCAGGAATGCTTACCCTTACACCAAACTGACAATCTCCGGATAGCAGCGCTCATTTTATACGAAGCCATAGCGGCCTCGTATAACTTCTTATAATAATTTAATTTGTGCTCCTGTATTGTGTTGATTTGTTTTAACTGGGACAGGTCATCTATCCGCCTGGAAGAACAATAATTTAATTATTCTGAATCATCAATGAAAATCGAATACTAGAGCTTCAATCTTTGTTCTCAAAAACTTTTCTTTTTTTATAATTATTTCTATTATTCATTTTCATCTTGCATCTTCCAGAGCATTCGTCATTCAGACAGCCCAATAAGCCGTAGAAAATGACATTGATTTTCAATGAAATTCTCAAGTAGGTACCATATATTTTTTCAATAGTTTGTTCTCAGTTACGAGTTTTTTTCGATGGAAAGAGGCAGTTGATGCATGGCTTTGTTCATTTGCCTATGTAATTGAGCATGCACCTGAATATTATCTCCTGAATGATAGATCAGTCTCTCATCGATTCCACCTTAATCTGTGATGTATGACCATGAAAACAATCAGGCCTACCCCTTCAGACTCCTACACACGTGTCACCATCAGCATTGAACGTGTCATCAGGATTTCATGAGCCAAATGGTAGTGTGCCCCAGCACAGGCTGGAATAAGCATTAGCAGGACCAGTGGTGACCATTGTTAATTGATTTTGTGGACCATAAACGGATTAGGCGCCATTGAATAGTCGGACTTGGCCTGCATTCTACTTAGCAGGGAATCCAAGCCGGGTGTTGTTAGTTGCATCGCATAGCTCCCGTTCTGAATACTCTATTTAGTAAATGATTTACACCAAGTTTAGGCCGGCGCCGCCAGGTAGGTTAAATTATTGCGACCCGTGGCCGGCTGCTTGGTGATATACGCTGACACCAGATAAAACCCGAATCTCCGGACCGAATTTAGTGCTGCGCCTGCTCGCATAAACTATTTCTGGCTCTCTCTCAGCTGCGCCCTATATTTATGAATTTACTCGCTACGTGTCGACTATAAAGGACAAATAGTGATGCTAAACTAGGACAGTTTTGTCCTCTGATCAATGCTAGTTGCTGGCGCTCATGTTTACGGCACTATAAATTGCTGACTACGAGCAATCCAACAAGAAACATCCACAGAAAGAATAAAACGCCATGAGTTAAGTTCACATTCTTGTATCATTCTTGTTCTGTATTTCTCCAGCAGGAATAAATTCAAATTTATTATTATAACACGAGACGGTTGGATCATAGATGCTATCCGAGCAGGGTGATGTTTGGCTATGATTATTTGGAGTGATTTGAATACATCAATATACGTAATGGAACGCTCAGAAGAATATTGCTGTAACCAATAATCTTGAGGGATGATAATATCATGATATATCTATATGATATCATATTGAGGTCGAATGAAAAAGATGTTGTCAGTTCCACATCATTTCCAATTACTTAGAAATTAGTTCCAATTCCACATTGGTTTTAATTGTGTGGAATTGACAATATCCTTTCGATTTCATCTTAATGCGGAGAAATTCCACAAATCCCGTCTCCAACCCAGTAAAGTGCCCGAATTGTGCTACATCATTTCATCAGAACTGCATCATTGTGAATAAGAAGAGCAAAACGTGGAAGTGCGAAAAGTGTTCGAAAGAAATTTCTACATCAATCTCAGACAAACGGGACGTAGAAAATAACAATTCAATATCAAACGCCATCAACGAATTTAGAATTGAAAACAAACAAAATTGGGACTCCAACAACAAAAGATGGGACTTAAATGAAGGTAAACTAAAAGAATTACAGGAAGACATTAAGGCTACAAATCTAGAAATATCACTCATAAAAGAACAGTTCACGGAAGTTTCAAACAAGTGCGATAATGCGTGTGCAGCTGTTGAAAAATTTCGCCAAGAAAACACTCTATTAAAAGGTGAGCTAGCGCAAGTGAAAAACGATTTGGTAGACTTACAGCAACATACGAGGAAGAACAATATCCTGGTGACAGGTATACCCGTAACATATAGGGAGGATATGTTTACTGTGCTGGATGCAGTCGCGAGAACGATCGATGTGAATTTCAATTATTGCAGTGACATTTCGGCAGTGCATAGACTCCACAATCGAAAAGACGACAACAGGCCACCTCCGATAGTGATCAATTTTACATCTCGCATAGTAAAATCTAACTGGTTGGCCGCGAGAAATCTCAAAGGCTCTCTCACTGCTAGTGAACTCAATGTAAATTTTCCGAATACTCCTGTGTATCTGAATGAGCATCTTACTACTTTGACAAGATCTATATTCAATTCAGCCAGACAACTAGTCAAAGACAAAAAACTTCACTCAGTTTGGACCGCGGATTGCAAAGTGATGGCCAAAACAGCCGTCGGCCAACGTCCATTCCGTATCCGGGATATGGAGCATATCGCAGAGTTGAGAGAAAAACGCATCGAAACATCTACCTACGCTAACGCTGCCGCTTCGGAGGTTCCTAGAAACATCACCACCACACATCGGGAAGCCGACCAACAAAGCCCTAAATAACCGACCGGTAATACGTGTTTTTAGAGAACAATATAAGACGATTAGCTGTTAATACATTTGTAAACAAGACAATACATATTATTGTCCCATCTTTCACAAATAAATAATTCGTCTTATTATGGCCACACTCAAGCGAGAGACAAGCGTGTAACTAGGTAATGCCGCACTACAACTACTGTAAGTAAGAATATGAAAAGCTTTATTTTTTTTTTAATTTTATGTAAATAATCTATAGAATCTCACAGAAACCTTTATTTCAACTGAGTAAATTGCATGTGGAGTAATATCACACAGAGTTTTATTTTATTATATCAAAATATATATTTAGTTACTTAGAGAAGTACTAATTTTACATTTATTTATTTAATTTAAAATAGAGGAATATATATGTTTTTCAATAAGTTTATTTGCATGTTGTTAGAAAATATGCATAACAACTCGCAAGAGAGATTGAAAATATCAATTTCGATAACCTAAATAAAAATAGAGACAGAAATAAATGTATATAATATTCAATTAAAATTAGTTTATTCTCATGTTGTCAGAAAGAAAGCGCAACTACTTGCAAGAAAGATTGGATATTTCAATTTCCATAGCCTGACTAATAATAGAGACTCAACAGGAAATATTTCCATCTACCTACTTAATTCATTTTTCTATCATCCACTTGGTTTAAGTATTATATTTTTATTATCAAAATATGTATTGGTTTTCCGAGTATTCCACAAAATCTAGATAGTGTTTCTGAAGCGATTGAAGCAATTCCTGTTCTGAACTGATTCCCTAGACTGTAGAAAAGAACTCAGATGAATGGTGTTTTGCTCGGTAGTCTTATCACCATTCATAATAACACTATCTATATAAGAAGGATAGAACGGTATACAAGCCTAGTGAATCGACTATTATATTAAATGCTATTATATCGATGAGGTCAATCGTCTCTTATCATTAATAAGCCATGATAAGATTACATTACAAAACTTCCACCTCAAACTGATTCTTCCACTACTCTTGAGAATGAGAAATACATCATACAGCCTACTCTTCATTAACGTATTTACTGATAACTTACCTTCTGGGACACATCACAGTATTATATCATTATCATCAATTCGATAGACCAAAGTAGAGTAATACATGCAATAATCTCATTGGCACGTTATTTCGTGGTAATTTATCAACTACACTGAATAAACCCTTTCAATCAAGTTTTCTTCCGTACCGTATATAATTGGAGTTTTCAATAGTTTCCAAAGTTTTTCCACAATAAAATTGAAAGGAAAAGTGATTAGTTGATTAGGTAGGCTACAGTAGTAAGAATAATCTAGCTCTTCAGAGTATCGCTATTAATTCATTTGGCCTATATCTATTATAGTGAAGGGATTAACTATCAAACCAGCAAGATTGTAAATCCGCTATGATTCCCAGATTAATTGATGACTCTTCTACTAACGATATATTATTCTTACATTAACGATATCTGCTATGATTATATTAATGATGGTTGACTAATAGAAGCGTTAGTCGAATGACAATTATTAGACTTAGTCTATTTATTATAGACTGATTTTCATTATTCTCTCAAACCAATAATATTTTCTTACTCCTGACAACCTAAGTTTTTATATGCAATTATTTCATCTCTTATTAAAAGAAAATATTCATTTTTTTTTTTTTTAAATTATTATTTAATAAAACGCATTTTATTCCAATATATAATTATTACTAACGGTCTTTAAAATAATATTTATTTATTTCATTCATTTTATTTATATCTATTACGCTCCTTTTTAACATTCAACTATAGCCGCCTATAGGCTAGTCTGTATTTATGAGTCGAAGAGTAGATTAATGATGAGTGATTGACTAGCTATAAATGGGCTATTACTTTACTACTACTAGGCTTTATAATAATGCATAAATATTTATTGAGTCTCTATGCTTATAATTATATTATTGATTCTGTATTGATACAGGTGTGTACGTATAGTTATTACGATTGTGCTTAATGTTATATCTTAAGTTTTCTTTAACAAAATAGCATGTCTTGTCTCTCGTATAGATTCTGAGTGCACCAGGCGGCTCGGCTTGCTTCTTATGTATTTATAAGAGATAAGAGTAATGAGCGATTTTATGGCGCCAATTGATGCGTCTCCAATTGAATGCACGGAGTATGCAGATATTAATGATTTTTCTTTAAATTCTTCTACATTTAGTTTTTCTGAAAACAGAGACTATGCCGGTTTCTCAGTGATCCACCAAAACATCAGAAGTTATAGAAGAAATATAGATGAGTTTACAATTATTCTACAGAGCCTCAAACATCGTTTTAGTTGCATAATATTGACTAAGGCATGGCTAAATGACGAGAGTGACCTCTTGGAAATCCCGGGGTATACGCTCCTCAGGTCGTATAATAGCCTCAACCAGTGCGATGGTGTGGTCGTATACATCGACTGTGATCTCTCAGTAACTTGCAGAGAGCTTCAGCTGGGCGGTCTGGCCACCTGTCTATCGATAAACTTTGACTGGAAGGGAACACTCTGTGAAGTCCTTGCGGTGTATCGAAGTCCCAACTCCAGCTTACCTCTTTTCTTGAATGCTCTAGATAATTATCTCAAAGAATCAAGGAATGGGGTAATGCAAATACTTGCTGGAGATCTAAACTGCAATATCATGAACGTTGTCCCAGGTTCCATAGAGGAAAAATTCATTGACGTGATGAATGAAGCAGGACTAACAGCATGCATAGACAAGGTGACAAGGCCGGCCAGCAACACTTGCATAGACCATTTTTTTTTTTTTGTTAAATTGCCACTATCATTAATGCCTCAGCTGCTATTCTCCAAACTGCTGTGTCCGACCATTATGCCATATGTTTGAGTATTCTATCAAATAAGGATGTAAAAACCACAAATAAAGATCAGTATTTCTCAAAGGTAGATTGGACAGGAATTCAAAATGCTCTCTCAGTACAGAATTGGGACTCCATCTGTGATGAATCTAATGTGAGTGTTGCAACACTCCTTTTTATAGAAACTCTTCAGAATACAATAAAATTAAATACTAGAATAATTCATGTAAATGCAAGAAATAATAAGTTGAAGCCTTGGATTAGCATAGGCTTAATACAATCAATCAGGCATAGGGACAAATTAAAAAAGAGATTGTACAAACAACCTTTCAATGCTAACCTGGAAAATGAATTCTTACAATACCGAAATAGATTACACTCCCTGATTAAACAAGCTAAATTCAATTATTATAAAAACAAATTAGACGAAGTCTCAAAATCCCAAGAAGTTTTGGTCAACTGTAAATGAAGTTTCTGGTAGACCTAATAAAAAGCTAGCATTTCCGGTCGATGTTTTCGCGCAGGATGGGCGGACTCAACAGAATGCTACCGATGTTAGCATCAATTTCAATAAGTTTTTCGCCTCAGTGGGGAAGAGCTTGGCCGACTCGCTAACTCCTATGGGTGAGCCAGAAATAAATGATTCCGATCCAGCTATCGAGTCCCTATTTGAATTCCAGCCTGTTACACAAGATGAGCTTAAGAACGTAATTGATAGCATGAGAGGTAATAGCGCCCCAGGCCACGATAGTATACCTGCTAGGGTAATCAAAGAAAATGTTCACATCCTCCTACACCCTATTCAACATTTAGTAAACTTGAGCTTCCAGGCAAGTGAATTTCCAGACATTCTGAAAATTTCAAAAGTAACTCCAATTTATAAATCAGGCACAAAAAATAATTACACCAATTATCGTCCCATTTCACTATTGTCTATACTTTCAAAAATCCTTGAAAGATGCGTAAAGATACAATTAATGCAGTACTTGAACAGACATAACCTTCTATCCACCTCACAATACGGTTTTCAGAAATCAAAAAATTCTTCTGATGCATTATTTGATTTATCTAAATATATTGCAGATAATATAAAACGAGGAACAAAGTAATTATTACCTATCTTGACCTAGCAAAAGCATTTGATTCAGTCGACAGGGAGAAGCTCTTGACAAAACTGGAGATGATGGGTATCAAACAACCAGCTTTACAGTGGTTCAGGAGCTACCTGAAAGACAGAGTTCAATATGTTCAGATCAATGATAGTTTGAGTGGCCTGGAGCAAGTTGATTACGGGGTTGTGCAGGGGAGTACTCTTGGGCCTATTCTCTTCCTGATATATGTTAATAATCTACCACTGCTGAGCATCAAAAGTAAACTTTTTTATTTGCTGATGATACGGCTGTGGTCTCAACTGGTAAATTATGGGACGACGCATACAGGAACGCTACAGCTGACTTGTCTAGAATTAAGGCCTGGTTTGACCACAACTCTTTGACTGTCAATATCAGCAAGACCAAGTACATGCCTATAGTAACCCGTAATCAGCAAGATCCAGGACACAAAGACCTGAAACTTCACTCATGTGGAGACT
Source organism: Nilaparvata lugens (assembly GCF_014356525.2). Taxonomy (NCBI): domain Eukaryota; kingdom Metazoa; phylum Arthropoda; class Insecta; order Hemiptera; family Delphacidae; genus Nilaparvata; species Nilaparvata lugens. The sequence continues at coordinate 29,245,598 of NC_052508.1, read as the reverse complement.
CTACTTCAATTTCCTGCAACTGTCAAAACTTAGAAAGAGTTAATCAATATAAGTACCTTGGGATAACAATTGATAACACCTTAAGCTGGAGTCCGCACATCCAGTTGGTGAAGCAGCGACTTAGAAGGCTACTGTATGCTTTTTCCCAGTTGAGTCAAGTTTTGACTAAGAAGCAGTGTAAGACAGTCTATTACGCATACGTCTAGTCTATTATACAGTATGGCATACTGGTTTGGGGAGGCCTTCCTGCTACCCTCCTTGAACCGCTTGCGGTGTCGCAGAGACAAATTATCAAAACTGTTTTAAATAAGGAATGCCGATATCCAACAGCACAACTTTTTACAGTTTTAAATGTAAGGCAATTGTACATTAAATCTTTATTGATCTACCTAAAAACTAATAAACTTAAAATTTTATCAGATATTTTACATACCTATCCTACACGGTATAGAGCTAACTTCGGTTTTGCGACGCCGCAGGTGGTTCATGGAGTGGAGCTGAGGACACCTTTTTATTTGGCTCAAATGGTCTATCGTAATTTGCCCGCTGAGATAAGAACTGATATGGATGAATGCAGTGGGGCTGCATTCAAGCGTAAGGTGGAAGGGTGGCTATACCGCCTGGGCTGGGAGTCGTCAGAAAGCCTGCTTCAGTCTGTCTAAGATCATCTCTATTGATTTGATAGCTTTTCTTATACATACATAGATTTTTTTTCCATTTTTGAGATTATAAATTTCATAACTTACCTTTCTTCTCTTTATATTTACCACACACTTTATTTAATCGTTTATAGATTTACATATCTTCATTACTATATTCTTTTTGATGGTCATTGGGGAATCGGCTGGTTTCTGTTCCTCGGTAATTTTTTTTTATATGAGAAGCTACCATTATTTTTTACAATAAGTATATACAAAATATATTCCACTCGTGCAATCTCAAGAATTTATTCATATTTCAATTCTCGGATCTGTATATGTTACTCTTATCAATATTTTTCTGTTTATGAAATTTCGTCAATGAACAATGTAATAGGTAATATTTAATTTCATAATTATAATACAAACTATCTTATACTCACCTTCTTGTTAACAAAGCCGGACATTCTATTGCCTATATAATATTATGAATAGACTATTGGCTACCCACTGTAACAAGAACCAACCCCCTACACTCAGACGTATAGTCTTGTAGGGGTATTCCAGTAAAACATGCTCTGTAATACAATGTAATCTGTATTTTGTATGGAATAAAGAATATTTGAATTTTGAATTTTTGATTAGGCACTAACCTGAAAAATCCAGTGGAGAGTGGTCATTACAAGATGAATAGGTAATAATATTACAATCAGGGAGAGATCTTTCGTCTGTTCTGGTATTTCCAAACTTTTGATAAATTCAATAACATTCAATTTTCTTAATGATGGAATTATTAAATAAACATTAACAAAAAAGCTATTTCTGCGAAAAACTGTCTGGCTTTCTGCATTAGTTTCTAGCAGTTTACAGTTCACAAATGTTACGTCATAAATATCCAAGCTTAGAAACGTATAGTAATGTGCTAGTAATGAAGTATGAGTTTCCAGAATCGACACTTCTTTTGTGTTGAAGTATTGGAGTGGTATGAGTGTAGGGTGTAGGGAAGTGGCACTATAACTTTATTAATCCGGATGACATCCGTCGGCAATTTTGAGTGAAGTCTATTCAATCATCAAACCTGAATCAGCCGTAACAGATCACAACATAGTCAGCAAAAAATCAGTCCAAATTGCAAAATACGACAAATTGGCTCCGCTTAACGCTTCGTTAGATGGATGATGGATTTTTCATACGTTGAAAAGTTGATCGCCCTCGGAGCTTAGCCGAATTATTCCAATTTCCCGAAAATCACTGGAAATACTGGGTGAGTCTTTGACAGCAGCCAATGAAATTCACATTCATTGTAGATTATGTTTATCAATATGGCTGTACAATATTTAACAGTATTGAGCCAGCCAGGTCACTCGATATTATTATTATTTTAACAATATGGCGAAAATCAAATTCAACTGGAATTCCAATCCGAGACACTCATGTGTCACGTCATAATATTCTCTCTCAAATGTATTCAACGATTCATTCAATTCATTTCGGATTACAATTTATTATCTACGAACGCTGCCAACGTTAAATAGTTATCGCTATTGCAAAATTATCACTATGCTATTTATAATAGGAAAGTATTCCAATTCGATGTTCGTTTCTCAAATTAATCAGTGTAAGACTGTGGATAAATCCATCATAAACTCAACTCTTTCTCAAAAATCTTCATGGAGAGATATAGACTCTATACTGTTGTCGGTAATATTCACTCATAAAAATATTGTTATCACCTCAAAATATAGATATGAATCAATATCGATATATTTGTTTGAAACACTGTTGAAAATTCCAAACCCAAACGTGGAAATAACATTATTGCTATGATATTAAAAGTGAATGTCCTGACGTAAAAGCTACATAATATATATATCATTGAAGACAGTCCAGTTGAATTTTACCGAGTAATTTGAAAGAGAAAAATAAATTTTCAGCTTGAATACCACCTTCTGTCATAGAAACCTGATTCCGATTCACCGGAAATTAATAGTTATCATAAATCACTTGAAGGAATTTAAGCGCTCTTATTGAGCTTCTTCGATCAAAGATGGTTCATTCTGTGGTAAAAAAACAGAACCAACTAAGCTCTAATATTTCTGTAATCACTGTTATCAATAATCAATTTCTGATTATGTAAGGTAGCATATAATTTCACCGCAAAAAAAAACAGCTGACTTCATAAATAGTAATATCAGCTCCCAAGTGGATTTCACCACGTCTGGCGTCACAATTAATCTTGAACAATGCAACGGTTTGTATACACTTTAACCCGGCTCAACTCTCTAATAGAAATATAATGAAGTTCATGAAGGCAAATTCGAGTTTCGTGGAGTCTGAATGGGATAACTTTGCAGATTGTTCTGTTCCGTTTTAATGGAGCAGATTGTGTTCTTGGATAGCAGGCCTTTATGCCGTTCAAGATTAGATCCTCATACCACTTCAAAATCCGAGCCTAAAATGGACACTCAAACCCCGATCTTGATTTCTGTTGCTCTCTCAATAAGCTTCCAGAGTTCATCCCAACAGAATGGAAACTGCTTCATTGGCAACGCTATTCAATCTCGAATTTTTTCTGTTTTCAATATTTTAACTGGAAATTTCTTATGTTGTTCGTCGAGTTTTTTACAGATTATGTTCTTAAACCGAGAATCCAATTGGAATAATTTTAATGTTCCTATAAATAAAGCTGCGTTTACACCGGAGTTAATAACACAAGTTTTTACTTTCCTTGCCCTATTACCATAGGTAAGGAAAGTATTGCTTTCCGAAAAAAATTAAGGTACCGCAATTTCTAAATTTTTATACATTTTTATACACGTTTCAAGGTCCCCTGAGTCCGAAAAAGTGGTTTACGGAATGACTTGAAATTTGGAACTTGAGGTCCTTCCCCTATAAGGATCCGACACGAACAATTTCGATCAAATGCAATTCAAGATGGCGGCTAAAATGGCGAAAATGTTGTTAAGAACAGGGTTTTTCACGATTTTCTTAAAAACGGCTCCAACGATTTTGATCAAATGTATACCTAGAATAGTCATTGATAAGTTCTATCAACTGCCACAAGTCCTATATCTGTAAAGATTTCAGGAGCTCCGCCCCATCAATGCAAAGTTTTATTTTAGATTCCCAATTATCAGGCTTCAGATACAATTTAAACAAAGAGTTTCGAGTGGAAAAGATTGAACATGAGAATCTCTACAATTAATGTTCAATAACATTTTCACCTAAAATTGAAAATAAGCTCAAAATTCGAGAAAATGTGATTATCTAATTGCAAACTGTTGGCAACTGTTGATTCTATTAATTCATTCACTATGAAGAGATAGCAGACCTCGTATGTCTCCAGCATTATTGTCCTGTCACCAGCTGGCTCAGATCTTTGTTTATAAGTAGACTTGTGATGCGCGTGCACACTAGCGTCAGGTGATCAATTTTCAAAACGGCCAGATTTTTAACATTTTTGATATCAACTGATATTAATACATTACAAAAGTCAATAACATCATGTTAAGTTGAGTCTACACCGGAGTTGATAACATGAGTTATTAATAAAAAGTTGTCAACTTGACTGAATCGACAAAATTTCTCCTAACAAAAGTTGCTAATAACTCGGGTTTTTAACAGAAAATTCCTTTTTATCGACCGAGTGACGTGAGGTCTAAGATCCAAGTCGACGGTTTGGCATTTCTCTTAATGTTTAAATGTTCATATGTTGAGCATTTACGGCAGAACGCGGTAATAGATTTTCATGAAATTTGACGTGTATGTTCCTTTTTAAATTGCGCGTCTACGTATAGATACGGGTTTTCGAAATTTTGCATTTCAAGGATAATATAAAAGGAAAAAGGAGTCTCCTTCATACGCCAATATTAGATTAAAAATCAGACTATAGAATTATTCATCATAAATCAGCTGTCTAGTGGACTATAATACTACCCGTAAACGCAGCTTTATGGTATAAACTCAGTTCACGTTTGAATTCATATCCCATATATGATGATTCATCTAGTTTCGTGATAATCTTTCCATCTGATAACTAGTAGCTCTGTGAACAGTAGCCCTCGCGCAGTTATAAACCGCAGCCTCCTCTTATACTTACTGTCCATCAGAGTAAATCCTGTCTTTATGTCGTGTCGGCGAGATATCGGTGTGAAAACGGCTAATGGCTGTTGGGGTTGTTGTATCAAAAATACTAACATCAAAAGCTAATCTCCTTCAAGACATACTGGCATCAGGACAGCCCAAGTTCAAAGCAGAGAAAGTTCGAGAGACAATACTATGCTATTTTAGTTATTTATTGCATGTGTTATTGCACGCGAACAATATTTCATTTATTTATTCACAATGGAGACAACAGGTTTCCCAAAATATGTCTCCCTAACAATAAAAATTGTACAGATAGAAATGAAAAAAGAAAAATAATGATAAAAATAATACGGACTTATGCAATAATAAATAATAGAAACAACAAAAATACCACCTAATTCAAAAATGGAAAGTACAAAGATTTCAAATACTTATGAAGAAAGTAAAAATAAAACAAATTAATTGAGAATTTAAACATTTAACATTTAAACATTTAAACATTAAACATTTAACATTTAAACATTTAAACATTTAACATTTAAACATTTAAACATTTAAACATTTAAACATTTAAACATTTAAACATTTAAACATTTAAACATTTAAACATTTAAACATTAAACATTTAAACATTTAAACATTTAAACATTAAACATTTAAACATTTAAACATTAAACATTTAAACATTTAAACATTTAAACATTTAAACATTTAAACATTTAAACATTTAAACATTTAAACATTTAAACATTTAAACTTTAAACATTTAAAGAGTAACTCTTCGAAACAGTTGTTAACTGGCAACTAAATTAATAATTTGTCAGGTTGGCATTAAGTTGAGTTGACTTTGTTAGGTTGGCACCAATTTGAGATTTAAATGCATTTATCGCGGAAAAATTGATTGGACACTGCTTCTTCAATCCTGGGAATATTATATTACTACCGTCAGGCTCGCTTCGCTCGCCATATCCGTTTAGCCAGACGTTTAGTCTGGACCCCCGACTGGATTGTTCTAACATATGATAAAAATGCTCAATGAAAATGCAGGCGAGCGAAGCGAGCCTGCTGATCTCATTCTTGGACGATCCATCGGGGGTCCAGGGGCGGAGCCCCCTGGCTAGACGGATATGGCGAGCGAAGGGAGCCTGACGGCTAGTTATTAATAAAAGTTGTCAACTTGACTGAATCGACAAAATTTCTCCTAACAAAAGTTGCTAATAACTCGGGTTTTTAACAGAAAATTCCTTTTTATCGACCGAGTGACGTGAGGTCTAAGATCCAAGTCGACGGTTTGGCATTTCTCTTAATGTTTAAATGTTCATATGTTGAGCATTTACGGCAGAACGCGGTAATAGATTTTCATGAAATTTGACGTGTATGTTCCTTTTTAAATTGCGCGTCTACGTATAGATACGGGTTTTCGAAATTTTGCATTTCAAGGATAATATAAAAGGAAAAAGGAGTCTCCTTCATACGCCAATATTAGATTAAAAATCAGACTATAGAATTATTCATCATAAATCAGCTGTCTAGTGGACTATAATACTACCCGTAAACGCAGCTTTATGGTATAAACTCAGTTCACGTTTGAATTCATATCCCAAATATGATGATTCATCTAGTTTCGTGATAATCTTTCCATCTGATAACTAGTAGCTCTGTGAACAGTAGCCCTCGCGCAGTTATAAACCGCAGCCTCCTCTTATACTTACTGTCCATCAGAGTAAATCCTGTCTTTATGTCGTGTCGGCGAGATATCGGTGTGAAAACGGCTAATGGCTGTTGGGTTGTTGTATCAAAAATACTAACATCAAAAGCTAATCTCCTTCAAGACATACTGGCATCAGGACAGCCCAAGTTCAAAGCAGAGAAAGTTCGAGAGACAATACTATGCTATTTTAGTTATTTATTGCATGTGTTATTGCACGCGAACAATATTTCATTTATTTATTCACAATGGAGACAACAGGTTTCCCAAAATATGTCTCCCTAACAATAAAAATTGTACAGATAGAAATGAAAAAAGAAAAATAATGATAAAAATAATACGGACTTATGCAATAATAAATAATACAAACAACAAAAATACCACCTAATTCAAAAATGGAAAGTACAAAGATTTCAAATACTTATGAAGAAAGTAAAAATAAAACAAATTAATTGAGAATTTAAACATTTAAACATTTAAACATTTAAAATTTAAACATTTAAACATTTGAACATTTAAACATTTAAACATTTAAACATTTAAACATTTAACATTAAACATTTAAACATTTAAACATTTAAACATTTAAAATTAAACATTTAAACATTTAACATTAAACATTTAAACATTTAAACATTTAAACATTAAACATTAAACATTTAAACATTTAAACATTAAACATTTAAACATTTAAACATTTAAACATTTAACATTTAAACATTAAACATTTAAACATTAAACATTTAAACATTTAAACATTTAAACATTGAAACATTTTAAACATTTAAACATTTAAACATTTAAAATTTAAACATTTAAACATTTAAACATTTAAACATTTGAACATTTGAACATTTAAACATTGAACATTTAAACATTTAAACATTTAAACATTTGAACATTTAAACATTTAAACATTTAAACATTTAAACATTTAAACATTTAAACATTTAAACATTTAAACATTTAAACATTTAAACATTTAAACATTTAAACATTAAACATTTAAACATTTAAACATTTAAACATTTAAACTTTAAACATTTAAACATTTAAACATTTAAACATTTAAACATTGAACATTTAAACATTTAAACATTCAAACATTTTAAACATTTAAACATTTAAACATTTAAACATTTAAACATTTAAACATTTAAACATTTAAACATTTAAACATTTAAACATTTAAACATTTAACATTTAAACATTTAACATTTAAACATTTAAACATTTAAACATTTAAACATTTAAACATTTTAACATTTAAACATTTAAACATTTAAACATTTAAACATTTGAACATTTAAACATTTAAACATTAATAGTCCAGTCAGGAAGGGTTATAGAGGGAAAAGTTGGGAAGACAACTTTTGACCCCGCAGTTCATTTTAGAGTAGTAAGGAGGTAAACATATCAAAAGTCACCACCCCTACCACCTGTGATAAGATGGTGGGGGTGGTTTAAAGGTACCATTTTTTGTTTTCTCTTCTTGAAAGTGTGACATTTTTGAAAAAACATATTTGCCACCAATTTTTTTCTAATTTTGCACTTATAAATTTTTTTAAATCGACGGGAAAAATCCATGCTGATTATAAGCTCCAAGGCATTAAATTCTCTCTTCAATTTGATGTATAATTTCACGCTTTCACGAATTTCCCTACACCTTTTGAAGCAGCTTCAGTGTTGAGTGTGAAATCTCCATTTTTGCAACAATAGACCAATTGACAAAGGAATTTAGAGGGAATGTGTTGAACAAAATTTTTGACTCTGCAGCTTTGTTGAGACTAGTTAGGAGGAGAACATATCAGAAGTCCCCATCCCTAACTCATGTGCTAAGGGGATGAGGGTGATTTAAAAGTTGCATTTTTCAGCGTTTTGCTTCCACGCTCATATCTTGAGAACAATGCGTTCAACCGAAATAACCAACAATCCAAAAATGAAGTTTGATGAATTCTCTACATTTTTTGTCCAGTGGAGTTTTGTCATATTCCCAACAGTTCCTGAGATATTCGTTCTTGATGGTGTGTAACTGTTGAAATAACATGTTCTTATCCAATGTTCTGCTCTTTCAGGGCTTACAACTCTCCAACAATGCATCAGAGAATCTGATGCTTATTGTAGGTTTGTAGAGCATTGAATTCTCTTTGGAATGATGTATTATTTCACTATTACAAGTTTTCCTTTAATTGTTATATAGCAGCTTCAATGTAGGGGGTGAAATTCTCATTGCTGCAACTAGTGTCAACTCAGTGGTTCCACACCTTCAACAGAGAGGTTAAAGATGCGCACTGTAGCCATGTCCACCTACTAGCTAGTTCAAATTAAGCTGCAAAGTAAAAAATTATGTCACGGATTCTCCCTTCGAATGTCATTGTCAAACGATCAATTGTTGCAGCAATGAAAATTTCACCCCCTACATTGAAGCTGCTATATAACAATTAAAGGAAAACTTGTAATAGTGAAATAATACATCATTTCAAAGAGAATACAATACATCATTTCATTCCAAATATGTCAGAGTTAATATCACCCATGAGAAAGCTTCTGAGAAAAGATACTTTATGGGAATGGAACAAAACTCACAGTCAAGCTTTCCAGAGATTAAAACAGGCTATAGGCAGTCCTCAAGTATTAAGAGCATTAGACCCAAAGAGCCCAATTGAAATACAATGTGATGCATCGAAGGAATAACTTGGCTTTTGTATGCTTCAAGAAGGAAAACCATTGTACTTTGGATCAAGATCAATGACAACAACTGAAGAATCTTATGCTCAAGTGGAAAAATAATGCTAGTCATTTGCTTTGCCATAAACAAACTACACAACTTCGTCTATGGCTATGACTCTGCCACTATTTTTACTGATCACCTACCTTTGGTGTCAGTAATGTTCAAGCCAATGGATAGAATTTTGAACAACCTACTGAAAAGGCTCAAACTGAAGCTTATCAATTATACTTTGGAAGTGAAATATTTACCCGGAAAATATTTATGCTCATTGCAGATTATTTGTCCCGAACAAAGATCAAAACTACGACCAAAGAGGACCAATCAATGAAAGACTTTATTCACACGCTGGGATCTACAGACGTGAAAATAAGTGAACCTAAGCTAAAAGAATTTGTTGAAAAAACCAAAGAAGATGAAAATCTAAGAGACGTTGTACCATATCTGCATAAAGGATGGCCTGACATGAACGCGATAACCGGTGATGTGAAACGCTTTTACAGAATAAGAAATGACTTGCAAGTGAGTAATGGTTTATTGTATTCTGGAACAAGGTTAATTGTACCTCTAAAACTCCAGAATTTTATAATGAGTCGCTTACATGAAACTCAACTTGGCAGTTCGAAGATTAATTCTCTTGTTGATCAGTACTACTATTGGCCAGGTATATATTCAGATATTCGCAATTTGATATTATCATGTAACATTTGTCAAAGGTTTGAAAAATCAAAAACTAAAGAACCACTGATCAATCACGACATTCCAGATAAACCGTTTTGTAAAATTGCAGCGGACATTGCAGAAGTCGATAGATTGAACCATTTAATCGTGATTGATTATTATTCGAGATGGATTGAAGCATACCCAATCAATAGCAAAAGCAGCTTCACCGCAATTAAAAAATTCAAGGAAACATTCAGCAGATTCGGAATACCTCAAACACTAATAGCAGATAACATGCCATTTAATAGCAGAGAAATGCATCAATTTGCAGAAAATTGGGGATTCAAAATTACCACAACAAGTCCATACCATTCAAAATCAAATGGATTAGCAGAAAAGGCAGTTGGAATATTCAAAACAATGTTTAAAAAGGCAGCTGCAAACAAGCAAGATTTGGAATTGTATTTACTAAATTATCGTAATGCTCCCGTAGCTGGATTGGGAATTTCAAATTCAAATTCAAATTCAAATTTATTTCTCAAAAAACATACACAATTATAATAATCTAATATTATAACATATAAGAATAATACAAGAAAAATACTATTAAATATATAAAATGATCCCAAAACTGCAGTATATTTTTTTTATGTCCATCTATGTTTAAGGAGTAGCCTACAAGGTAAAACCTGTGCGTAGACCTAAGTTGCAGTAATATATTTATTCAATATAAACTAAGAAATTAAACCAAAATAAGAACAAAGATTAGTGGAACTTACACACAAATATAAATTTGTAGATTAAATTAGATAAAAGTTAGTAAAACACAATAATTATTATTCTATGATAAAAAACAAAACATAAGAACAAGAAACAGTTGGTGCTTAGAAGATTTTTTCTTCAGTTTTATTTGATCTTATCCATTCCTCAATCTCGCAATTTAGTTTTTTGCTCCAGCTTGTATTGGCAACAAAATGAGTAGGAACAAGATTTATTATCCTCTGTGATAAGTAAGTGAATTGTCTTCTACATACATTCAAATCCATCCTGTCTTGATGGAATTGAGCCGATCTCCTGGTGACAAATGATTTTGTCGGAGAAGGCTTAGTTATTGAAATTGTGCTAGGCCCTGAGGTATGCGGATTTTTATCTGATCAATAATATGATCCTAATTCTAGTGGTTTAAGGGTCTTTGAATTGAAAACATAGATATGCGGTTGACTGACTGCTCTTATAATAATGAGAATAATATAGAGAATATAACAAAATACATCTTTACATGGATAATCTAATAATCAATCTGTCTTTAAGAGACCGAATACACATGTCTTTAAGAGACCAAATATAATACATCTTTAAGAGACCAAATTTACGAGGCACATCTGATATTGTAGTGGGGGTATCAAGTACTCATCTAAGATCTGTCGTCCTCGAGTCCGGTGTCCAAAGGGTGATGGATGAGGATGAAGGGTGATGGCCTCCAGGCATCGGGCTAGTGGCGTTAGATCGAAGATCGTCTTTCAGCCCCACACGGCAAGGTCAGATGTCCGATATCACCGGCGAATTCGTAAGCCCTCGTTCGACAGCAAGACATATTTACAGCACGATCCTCGAACGAGTATTCAAGGATACACACACACACACAAAAAAACCCTTAAATGGGTTTTCGACTGTCACTAATCCATAGCCTACAATAATAATAAAGTGCAGCAGTCAACCGCTCTGAATGGAGATTAACTATGCCATTAATAATTCAATAAAAGGATTAGCGATTTCAAAACTGATGGGATAAATGATTCCCAAAAATATAATTTTAGTCTCCAGGAGAGAATAAAAAACTGTCTGGGAAAGACATTATTTAATCCGGCCAATAAATAATTAAGCTCAGAAAACATGTCTGTACTCTACAGAATATAAAAGCGGTCTCCTGTTCAGGTCTCCAAGTCGACCGAATCCGGCTCAAAAATAGGTATCAGGGCTGGCAATATTATCCAAAAGAAAATACAACTAACAAAGACTGAATACAGGAAAATTCCCTCGATCAAAGTAGAAGACTCAGCTATAGAATGGACGTTCAACTGATTTTTTATGATGATTTTGCGTTTACAACAATATTCTAAGTACTCTAGGAAAACGTTTGAAAACAATAGAGGAAATATCAGAATTTAATTACGTAATGTGAGGAATGACATCATGAAACTACTCCGATACCGTGAGAAAATCACAACGTTAATCCAGCACTCTAATAAAATTTTATCTTGGAAAAGTTATAATTTCGAAAAAATAAATAAATTTTGGCACAGACTCCCCCCCCTTTAAGTAAATTAAAACGCCACAAAAATGTGCGAATTTTTTTTTTTTTTTGAGGGTTGAGAAATGATAAGGGTGAACGCTGATAGGGGTTGCGGGAAGAGCTGATAATACAGCGACGCAGTATGAGTAATGAGGAGGAGAAGTGGCAGCCCGCGAGGCCTGCAGTTTCCAGCGGACAGCCACCACTCTTCCCTCTCATAGTGGCAACCGGTTTGGATGCAGAGGGGATCAGTGACATCACAGTGATCAGTCAAGGTCGATATCAACACAGTTCAATGTTTCCAACAACATACACAGACTCAAGCTTAAGTCATCAGAATAATAATTTTTCATAAGGGCAAGCTAACTACCTAGAATAGAATAGAATAGAATAAATTTTATTTCACTTGCTCAAAATGCAATACAATATGGATATATAGTACATAGTATATATATTCATGCATTATACAATATTATTACAAAGCATTTAAAAATAAATACAGTAAATAAAAAGAATATAATACATAACTAGCATATTACCGATTTGTTTATGAATAATGAACTGTAAATTTTAAAATTTGAAGGGAATTTTGTATTATGACCAAATGAACATAAAATATATCTTTTCGAAAATACAAATATATTATATTAATTGACATTGTACAACCAAAAAATAATGTATAATATGCATATTGATGCAAGTGGAATAAATACTAGCTTGCAAAGTGAGAGAAATATCACTTGAGTGCAAGCAGGAGTCGTTTAGTTCTTCAAGCGCACACACACACGCACACACACACACATTCACACATTAAAAAAAATTATAAATGCCTAATAGGACTCGAATTTTGAGATACAAAATTATTCAAAGGGTGTATAATCATGTTCAATGCAGCACAATAAACCATTCCTCAACATCATTTGGATGAGCTTCGAAAAGCCAAGGCTTTAGTTTTGATTTAAATTTTTTGAAGGTTCTCAAATTTTTAATTTCTGTAGGCAGAATATTGTAGAACTTCGGCCCAAGAAATAGAAAGCACTTCTGAAAGAGAGTACAGCTTGCTTTAGGGCATCTCACCAATCCCAGAGTTATCTGCCGCGTTTGCTGGGAATGATTACCCTCAACCATGGGCTGACCATAGCTTCCACTCATCCTGTAGAATAGAGCTAGGACCTTGAAGACGTACATATGTCTGAGAGGCAATGCATTTATCCGTCTGAAGAAAGGGAAAGAATGGGTTTGTCTGTGAACTCCAAATATAACTCGAACTGCTGCTTTTTGTAATGTAATTATTGATTTGAAGTGAGAAATGTAAGTTGAAGCCCAGCATGCTATCCCATAATCCAATTTGGAGTTAAGGAAAGCAAAGTATAGTTGACGCAAAATATTTGGGGAAAGGAATTGCCTTAGATTATAGAAAACTCTTAACAAGTAGAATAGATGCTTCCTTAGACTCAGAACATGGATATTCCATGACAATTTATCATCTACAACCAACCCAAGATATCTTATAGACTGATTTCTTTCTACAACAGTGCAGTTACACTGCACCCTATTGCAATCATTTTCATGATAGAAAATAGGGACATTCAACATGAGTGGTGATGACAAAGAAAAAGTTAAGTAATTTGTTTTTGCAGCATTTAGTGTTAACTTATTGTAATTAAACCAAAGGCAGAGTGTATCAAGATCTTGCTGCATCATCACTTGCAGTTCTTCAACATTTTTAGATGAGTAAGAGAATGCAGTGTCATCAGCAAAAGACGTTGCAATGCCATTGAACTTGTAAGAGAATAGGTCATTAATGTACACAAGAAATAGTAGGGGTCCAAGAACAGATCCTTGGGGCACACCATTGCTAATACTAAGAATGTTACTGCTTACACCTCCAATGGAAACATACTGCTGCCTATTTTCAAGGTATGATTTCATCCATTCTGAAGCCCGGCCACGGATACCAGCAGTATTTAGTTTTTTAAGTAGAATAGAATGGTCAACCGTATCAAATGCCTTCTTTATGTCAAGGAATAGTCCAGAAACCTTTACATTTCTTGCATTCAATCACGAATAAATCTGTGAAATGAAGTTATATAATGCCATTTCCGTACTCAAACCCTCCTGAAATCCAAACTGACTCTTATAAAAAAGTTATTACTCTTCAAAAAGTGAAAAATTCTCCTTCTCACAATCTTCTCAAATATTTTCGAGAACACAGACAAAAGAGATATTGGTCTGTAATTTGAAGGATCCGAACGACTCCCACTCTTAAATATAGGAATCACCTTGGCAATCTTCAAGGGATCAGGGAAAATACCTGTATATATACTTGCATTAAAAAGATATCATATAGAACTGGAACCAATGGAACGGCAATTTTTTTTAAAAGATGTGAGGAGATACAATCAGGACCAGGAGACTTACCATTCTTCAAAGAATTTATTTCAGTAAGGATCTCATGGAAATCTATTGGTCTTATGAAAATAGTATTATAGACATTCTCTGATTTGAAACAAGCTTTGTAATTATCTATAGTATTTTGAGTCAATGGACTCATTGAAGAGATTAGTCTGGTAGGAACTCCAATGAAGTAATTATTGAAAGAGTCAGCTACTATTTGCTCATCAGATATTAGCGTATTACTATTATTCATATCAATTATATTGATATTGAGGTCGCCTATTATCAAAGAATCCGAGTCACGATGTTGCTCCAAGAAAGCAACAAGGCCACTCAAGAATTGACTGATCTCAACTCCATGCCATCTATATAAGCAAAGAATACTAAATTTATAATTCAAAAGTTCACACTCTAAGAAAATGGAGTCAGATCCATCAATAATTATACTATCAATTTTAGAGCATCGAAGGCCACTCTCCACTGAAACATAAACCATTATACCTGATGCTGCAGTAAAATCACTACCAGCATGGAAACTCTCATAACCTTCAATATTAAATAATCGATGATCATGACAAGATTGAAGCCAAGTCTCAGACAAAACAATGATTGATGGTAACTTCTTCCAAGAATTAATATAAGTGATAAAATCGTCGAAATTTCTATTTATACTGCGTATATTCTGATGCACTATGGTTCTATTACCATCTTCTGCTAAGGAGGATGAATTTATTTCATCTATACCTAAAATATAACTACAGCTACCGGTACCTTCCATTATGAACAAAAGTACATTTTATAATACTATTACTAACATTCATACAAAACACATTCACACATGAACCAACTAAATAAGAAACAAACTTATTAAAGTAAATAAGAGTATTGGGGAAAATGAAAAGAAAATACTCAAAACCGAGTGATAGGGAAACCAACATAGTGAAAAGTAAATAGTGAGAATCCGTCGCTATCTGTACAATTTAGAAGGATGGAATCCATTACCTTTATTACTCTTTAATTCACAAAACAAAAAAAAAATTATCCTACAATACAACTTGTCGAAATCTATCATATTCAAATTGATGCAAAAAAAAAACTTACCTAAAACCTAACACTATACCCATTATAACAGGGCTGTACTAATAACTGATAACACTACCTAGTATACAATAATGAGAAAAGGTATATAAATGATTATAGGGATTACATCTTAACTTATGAAGTAAAAATAAGGGGTATAACATAAACTAGTTGTGGCCACAAAATTAACTAATCTACTACCTAGGAATTTTTATCATTTGATTTAAGTCGACTTTTATCACATTACTATCATTCAAACGATCTGCTTGTTACTTAAGAGTGGGCGAGAAATAGCAGGATGCGTCCATCCAATTTGCTTTCAAGTTGCATTACTCTTATCAATCTTTAACTTTACTTATAGGATACGCTATTAGATATACTCTTTCGCCAATCTTGAGAGGAATAGAACTTCTGCGCGAGTCTTATTTTTCTTTCACTCAGCTGTGCGATTTTTAGAGATTCTTATAGGCTGATTTCCATAACTTCTTTATTTCTACACTAAAATTCTTGGGTAGCTGATTAGGTCTTCGTGCACAATACTCATGGATTAAACTTTTCTATCAGGCGTTATAGTTGGGAAAACTATCAGAGTATGTTCCAGAACAGAAATGAAATACATTATTATTGAATCTTTACAATATCCTTTCTTACTAAATCTGCACTCGATTCACATTCTTCCAGTGAATAATCAATGCGGGACTTCAATTCATTTATCGTGTTATGGGATTTCAACGTTTCATATGCCTCACATCTACGTTCTATATAGAATAGAACATATTTCTCATAATATGTTTCTCTAATAGGACGTAAATTTAAATTCAAGTTTCTTTCACGAAGAAGAAATTTATTTTTATTCTTCTTAATATATATTATCAAATTTTTTATGTACAGCTGTCGAACAGTTAGTACTTTGAATTCATTGAAAAGATCGCTTGTAGGATAAAGTTTGGGTTGCCTAGAATTGTTTTAATAATATATTTTTGAATTATGAAAAGTTTTTCAAAATGTGTGTTCAAGGCTCCACCCCAAGCTCTTATTCCATATTGTAAGACAGCTTGTGCATAAGATAAACCTTCATAGCTTCTTAATAGCAGACATATAAGAACTAAGATTCCTATACCACATTACGCATTGAATCCAAAAATTGTACCTAATGAGATATCGACAAGATGGCAAAGAATCAATCGATTCAAAAACTTTACTATGATCGTAATGTATCTAAAAAGGCAGAAGATTTTGTAGTTGAAGAGGAGATATATATGCAGAATATTCATAACAAAGAATGGGAAAAAGGAAGAATAATTGAGAAATTACCACGTTCATTCCTGGTTAGAAACAATAATGACGGTGTTTAGCGAAGAAACACAATTCATATACGAAAAATAAAAATCTAGTGTGGCGCACTCACACAACTTTCCTTGCTGTTATAAAATATGATCACCTGACGCTAGTGTTCCCGCGATACTAGTTTACTATTCAAAGATCTGAGCCAGCTGGTGACAGGACAATAACGCTGGATACACACAGTTGCCAACAGTTTGCAATTGAATAATCACATTTTCTCAAATTTCAAGCTTATTTACAATTATCGGTGAAAATGTTACTGGACATTAATTGAAGAGATTTTTATGCTCAATCTTTTCCATTCGAAATTTTTCGTTTAAATTATATCTGAGACCTGAAAATTGGAAATCTAAAATCAAACTTTGCATAGATGGGCGGAGCTCCTGAAATTTTTACAGATATGGGACTTATGGCAGTTGATATAGCTTATCAATAACTATTCTAGGTATGAATTTGATCAAAATCGTTGGAGCCATTTTCGAGAAAATCGTGAAAAACTCTGTTTTTGACAACATTTTCTCCATTTTAGCTGCCATCTTGAATTGTATTTGATTGAAATTGTTCATGTCGGATCCTTGTATTGTAAGGACCTTAAGTTCCAAAATAATTTCAAGTCATTCCGTTAATTGGGAGATGAGACATCGTGTACACAGACGCACACACACACACACACACTCACACACACACACACACACACACACACACACAACACACACACACACACACACACACACACACACACACACACACACACACACACACACACACACACACACCACACACACACACACACACACACACACACACACACACACACCACACACACACACACACACAATGTTTTCTATACATTGAAAATGTTACATTTTCCCTCAATGTCTGAATACTGACCATTATTTCTAGTTGGTTGAAAAATTCTGGAAAATGAACAGACGAAAGCATAGCTCTTATATGGAGGAAGAATCATCAAATGTGTTATGTTTTATGGAGCAGAAGACATTGGATTAAGTTTGGGAAGGGAAACTGAAAAATTGCTTGCTGGAGCGATGGGATTCCCCAAAAGAGGTAACACAACTTTCCAGTCGACAGTGAACAGAAGAAAAATGGAGGGTGCTTTTCGCTGCAAAATCCTCCATTCATTTCCACGGAATGCCATCTGTTTAGGTTGGCCTCCTTTTCTCTTCCAACTCACACTGAAGATTTTGTGGCGGTTGAAACTTTTATTTGCTGCCAGGTGTGTTCTCCACAGAATGAAACAATTCTTAACTTTGAATTATTATGTGAATTTCGGCAACACTTTGCAATTACTCTTCGATGCACTCTTCCGGGTAACCAAAAATGGGTCATCCATTGTCGGAGATGGGTCATTCCTCTTTTCTCCTCAGCTTCCACTTGCTTTCGCATTTCACATCCTCATGAACGGAGCTTGAGAAAAGTTACGGGGTAACGAATTTGACTGAATTCGAAACATCTCACATTGATAGACACATCAGCATAATTGATTATTTTATGTATCTTCTGAAAGCAACCACTGTAGGATAAAAACGTTTTTGAGAGAATTTCAGTGAGTGTAGGAGTATTGGTTTGAGAGTATTGATTGAGCCAAATCATTATTATCAAAAATGTCTAATCAGTAAATATTGTAGTGCAATCGAATTTGATGAGAAAAGAGTCAAGTACATTGTTGAGCAGTTGTTAGCCTGTTAAGTAGCCTATGCTATTTCAATCCATAATCAATTGAGTAGGCTACCGCAAAATTAATTGTTGAGAGGTGAATATTGAAGTATGTGATATATACTTGCTGTCGGAGGTTATATTTTGAACTAATATTCAGGAGAGTTGAGAGTTCTCCATGATCAAGATATTTTCCAAGAATTTCCCAATATTTTCACAACTGCAAGCTGACATAAACCGGTATTGTTTGTTCCTCATTCGCCTGTTGAAGTGTTTAATATTTATGATGAAATTCTGTCAGCAAAGATACAGCAACCTCTGATGCTTTCAGGATTCAATCTTCTTAATTAATGACTTCGAGCGTTGTTTGTCTCCTGTGAGATTGCTGGAGAGGAGAAACGTACTCGTGAGGAAATTTCCACCAGGCAACTGGGATCAGGCTCGTTAGGGTTTGCGACCCAGCGGCTGACATGAGTTTGTATCCGAGAGCAGCGAACAATAATTCCAGCCACGTGGTTATATTATTATACACTTTCACTTTGGGGGCTTCTCGTTTGTTGATTGTGTCACTGCGACAAGGTTCTGAAATTATTCGAATTTCTTGGAACGACGGCCGTCACTATTATGTCGAGGAAGATGCTTCAATTATTTGCCTCTAATTAATTTTCCCAAACAGAAGCATTAGGTTCTCTGTTAACGATTACTGCCAGGGGTTTCTTCTTGATCTCTCCACTACCTCATTTCCCTGTTATATTCTTTACTATCTTTTATTCCTGAAGTTTAAAACCGGACCGACATTCTTAACTCCAACTACTTCTGTTACTCATCAATATGCTGAATTTCTCAGTTATTAAGCGGGAAGACGAATCTGAAATTCCAAAAAAAAATTTATCATTTTCAATTGCTTTACGTTGAGTTGTTCGAGAGAATTTCCTCGGTTTGACTATTTTAACGAACTCGAATTTTCAATAAATCATTATTGATAAATTTGAGGAGGCAGCTAGCAAGATGGGAGCATAATCCTATTTGATAAACTATAAAATATTTTCGACTTTTCAATCGAATCTCAATAAAGATATTTGGAGAGGAACACCTGAATCATTTTCTCTATTTGAAAAATTCTAGAATGTATTTTGAGTATTTTAGCATAACAGAATAATGTTTATTGAACATTCATAATTTTTTGTGTAATGATCACCGGTCTACTGCAATGGTCACTTTTGGTTTATGATAGACAAAACGTTTCTTGATAACAGACAACAGGTAGAACTGGGAAAATTTGGAAATCCATAATGTATGCCTTCGTGGTGGATTTTAAGATGTTCACTTTTCCACAACAAATCTATGCTACTTTGGTATTAGATTCAGAATCAGATATTCATAATAATTCAAGGATTATGAGCATATTTCATTGTTCCTTTTAATATATATTTGTTCCATATCTGTTGGTATTCATTTATTAATGCATTGATAGATACAATATCATTCTCAACTATGGATGATTGGAAAAGGAAAAACTGTTCCTTTCCCAAATTTGTATAGAAATTGTCCAAAAATAGGTTATGTTTATCACCTCATAAGTTTCGTCCAATTTTGAGTCCAAAATACCCGAGAAATTTATAATTTAGATAAGTTGAAAATCAAATTGGAAAAGAATATTTTACTAAACACCATCACTGATAACTGGAAAATACTGAAAAAAATATTAGGGACCTTGAATATCATTCCTACCACTGTACATATCAGTGTAGTAGTTGAAACACTGACAATAGAGTAGGCCTACAAGAGTTTCACAGATAAAAAATTTTAATCCTCATAAATTGAGAATGTCTATTATTTGAATAAATTTAAATGTCATTTACATAAATAAATTTATTTATTCATATTTCATCTCACCCGATTCACCATTTTAATTCCAATATTACTCGATTATGACAGGAGATCTCCAATTTGATATTATGTCTGAAAAACGAGTTCACTAACAGAAAAACGAGTATAATTTCTGTAAAATAATTTGATATTATGTCTGAAAAACGAGTTCACTAACAGAAAAACGAGTATAATTTCTGTAAAATAATTTGATATTATGTCTGAAAAACGAGTTCACTAACAGAAAAACGAGTATAATTTCTGTAAAATAATTTCGTACTCCACTTCTCAACTTCAGAAAAAACTGTGTGAGTGGTTGGAACCGGGTTGGAATAATCAATTGAGAAGCAAAACCTTAGGCGTGATAAAATTTAAGCCTTTTTTCGGAGAAAATGTAATAAAGTCTTTGTTCATGGTGATGAGAAAAACTCACGAGTGGCGAGTAGCTAGCAGAAGTTTAATGGACGGAACAAAGCTGGAAGTAAGAGTGAGCCTCCTTTCCAAATGCAGGCAGCTGGGAGTCACAAGGGTGTGATTTACCGCCCTACTAAATAGTCCTATTAAAAAGTGGGGACGATTGTCAGTTGCTATGACAACCAGAGATTTCAGCCAAGTTTGTGAGGGATGAAGCGATTACGCAACTTGAGGAATGACAAGGAGAGAAAGTGAGAGTGGGAGTGAGAAAGTTAAGAAGCCTGAGAGGCTTGTTGAGTGTGCAGATGAAGAATGACATGAAAGAGAGAGAACACCACTGAATTTCATTTCTCATTAAATGCATTTCCAAAATCTGGGAAAATAGTGTTGACTAGGTATGCTCTAGTAGACCAAGTCATGAAAGAGTTAGTGAATTGAAGTTTTCTGAAATCTGAGAAATTGATGGCTGGATCCAGTACATGGAATAAGACAGTGAAGGGGTCGAGTATGCAGACACGCCACACAAGTTGTAGCTCGGTCTAGCTAGACCGTCACATTAAAACTTTGCAATGAAATGCAAAGAAAAGCTCTATCAAATCATTCGCTCCTCTTGCCATTATTTCTAAAGCTCATATTACAATGTACACAACATACAGCTCATGCGAAAACCAGCGAACTCAAAACTCCATCACTATGAGTGTTGACATGTTTGTTCTGAGAAATTCGCAATTCAAATTTCTGAAACTTTTATGGCTGCTTATGTGAACAACGATCACTGGAAAGTTTTGCTGGTTCGACCAAACGTTTTTTAAGATGTACAAGTCTATTTTCATTCGAACCATCATTGCGTACCGTAATTGATATCATATAATCCGCGAACGATTCTTGATATAACTTACTTTTCTGTTTTCATTCAATTCTCATAGTTCATTCTCTTAACAGGAAGATAATAATACTTCACAAGTTTATATTTGAATACAATATTATATTCTCACTTATATATTCTCATTAGATGAAGATAATACTACATGAGTTTATGTATTTGAATACGATATTATAATTCCACTTTTAATCCATTATTCGTGGTTCATGAGAATTTTAACACTTCAAGGTATTCATAAAACTGTTTCGTACACCACAAAGATCAATGTGCATTATTTAATCAGTCCATCACAATGCAATGTTCTCACTAATAGGCCTAGTGCAATACAAATCTGCTAGTAATTTATCTGACTAACAAATGATTAGTGTATCACGTAATAGGTATTCGTATATCCCATTAATCTACTTCCTGTTCAGTTGGGTAGAATAAAAGTCAATCCACCAAGCATTTATATTACCTCAACCGTCGGAAACGTGGTATGAACGGAAATTTTCACTTGTTTGTATATTTTCTTTCAACAGAAGATAATATAATTTTTTGTTGGAATTATTGCTATTGTTGTTTTTATGCTGAGTGAAAATATATTTTGTTTGAATATTATTCTTAGATTATGATTAATATAAATACTCAATATTATATTTTTGTTATTATTAATAAAATGTAGAAGAAGAGAACATATTCTATACAGAGGATGCTCCAGTTTATATATGAATTATAGTGTGTGAACATTTATTCTCAGTTATTCTGTGTGCCTGGATTGAAATTTGAAACAAAGCTTGTAAATTCAAATTTATTTCTACAATAGAACTTAAAAACAATAACCTCAATTCATAATTAAATTGTTATTCACAATACAAAGATTTTGAAGATGACTAGGATAAGATGACAGCACTATTTTTGTTGTTTTAAACATCGACATGAAGTCAATTATTCATTAAAATGAACGATTCTGTTCACTCACTGACTGGAGTACTCTTGGATGTCGGGTAGCCATTTCCAACAACTTTTGTACTGTTTAAAATGGGTGCCTGCCACCCGGAAGTACTCCAATCAGTAAGTGATCAGAAGTGTTTATTCTCATAAATAATTGACTGCAAGTTGATGGTTAAAACAAGGAAATAGTGTGGTAATACATCGCAGTTCGGAATGTATCAAGAAACCATCATCGATAATATTACATTGTAGAGTAACCAGAGATACTCTTCTCATCGATGAAAACTCAATGAAAGGGAGTGGAACTGTTCCTGAAACATTTCGACTCTTCAGGAGTCCAATATATAACAATATTATTTCGCCCAAAAAGTTTTTTTTGTCCGTATTACATTCCAAATTTTCTACATTATTCGCGACAAGGAGTTTAATCCTATCACATTCTTTCAAAATTTTCCAACTATCTTGTCACAATTTTCCTTCACAAAGAAAGTGGATGCTAAGGTACGTGTGAAGAAAAGCAAGAACATGAGAGACAAGAAAAGTAGTCTTTTGTAATGTAAAAATAGCCGACAGAATGTGTACGTGACAAAAATGCGAGAGTACCGGGAGAAAGAGGTGTAGAACTGTAGAAAGGTAACTGTCTTGTGCGAGCTGGATGAAACGATAAAAGGAAATGCAGTTTGGTTGGTTGTGTGAGTAGATAAGGATTTGGGGTGGCTTCAAATGGAAAGCTCAAATTGGGGTGCACCTTGCCAATGGGGTCCTACTCACCTGCATACTCTGGAAGAAAATAATTCGTGTATAGTTACAAACTTCATAAGCTATGATTATTTGAAGGTAAGGTGGATTATTCAGATTCTATGATTGCAAATCTATGCATAAAACTGATTGAATACCAATTTATATCTGTTCATTTGTGTCTTGTAACTGGCAGGGTAAATGCATTTCATTATGGACTATATCTAATCATTTAGATCCATGCAATGCTGAATTTCTTCATTCTCACCTCTCACCAGATAATATCATTCATAATGTAAAACAAGATTATTTTCGAATCTGGAGGCTACATTCGACTATTATACTCCTATTATAATATGATTTAATATCCAGTGAACAGGAGTGATCCAGAGAATCGCCCAATTGCTTATCCAGGTGTGGGAAAGACTATCATAGTGAGGACGACTCCAATTGAAAGAAAACTTAATAATTATACTCACTAGACACTATTTGAGCTCACTAGATACTCTTGAATTTGCTTCTTCACATTTCCTCCCCATTTTGATTGAGACTCAACTTAAATCTACGTACTCAAAGAATTAACCATTTTTTTATTCTCTATAAATGAAACATGTCAAATTTATATTTTTTATCGTTACTTCAATGACTATGTGTCATAACTCATCACTAGATACATTTAAATTGCAATTTTCTTCATCTGAAGAATGTATGCAAAGTAGCTCAGAAAATAAAAATGGGAGCGGAGGAAAAAAGGTATAAGAAATTTATAGAAGAGCTATTATTTCAGAATAGACTGGAACTCCAATATTCTGCTAAATAGAAGAACTTGAAAAGAAATTCAGTGAATACGCTTTTGTGTTGTGGGATATGCGCAATTCTCCACTTGAAAGCGTGCTATGGAAGACATGCTGAATGCCTGAGCGGCGGGAGCATTATGATCATTACAAGTGAATGATGAAAAGCGTTTTCCCTCTTGGCTGTTGGCTGGTGTATTTTCATCTGCCAGCATTGTAGTGCTTTTGCCTTGTCGCTTCATATCGGAGACTCAATCCGACATGAGCGAGCGAACTTGCTCAATAAGCAACTCGCTTCTTCTGCTAACGAGCAGCCAGGACCCGCAATGGCGAGACCACAATTTTTGGGAATGATCCTGAAAGGCTGGCACCAGTTGAATCAGCAAATGTGGGGCTGGAATGAGCTCCCGTGCTATCCTCGTTCAAATAATGAAAAAATTTAGTTCCCACAACTTTTTGTGCTTTGTGCTCAACTACTCGTAATACTGATATTTCCTATCAAAGATTTGGAATTGATTTCAGTTGATCAATTCCAATCTTGCTTATTATTGTCGTGGTGAATCAAATTTCAACTTTGAAGCTCAGTCTACAACACTGAATTTCAGTTTCGTATCAGACCATTAATCAATTTACTGGGAAACATATGCATTTTGACAGGTACTTTTTGTTTCCCAAGAAGGCGAGAGATTCATTTTCCTCTATATGAACATTATCTTACAATGGAGATGAAAATTTCGATCCGAAAGCGAAATACTCTTCAAACTACTTTTGAGATTAACAGAGCAGCCTCAAAGGTCTTTTCCAGAACAAGATACTCGTATTATCACCTTTCAGTCGATAATTGTTAATAATTGGAAGTAAACATTCAGGCTACTGAATTGCTACATCAGCAATCTCAATAACGTGTAACACTTTTTCACGAGGATCTGGAAATGATGAAGTTCAAACACATTTACTTTTATTTTGCAGGTACGGATTCTGCAGCAGTCTCGATTCCCGTTCCTCTTTCCTAAACTTCTTTCGGCAAGGTAATGTAGATAGCTCCTTAATCTTCCATTCTGTTTGAGTTGTGCTTTGTTCTGTTTGTACAGCAGCTCTGTGCAAACAAAAGGCTGAGGCAGCAGGGTTATTAGAGATGCGGTAGTGTTATAAATCCCAGAATACAAACGGAACTGTCTAGTGCCGCGTTCCTCTTCCATCGGTCTTCTCAAACGCCGCTAAACTGTGCTGCATCTAATTGAGCCGTTCTCAAAATAAACAGCCAACTTAGGCGGGCCTCTACAACCAGCTTGTTTCGCAATTGATATCGTGACGTGGATGCGAAATTTGAACGCAATATTCTAACCCACCTTGTAATATTGAAGAGATAACAAGCATAATCTGCTCAGGAACAATTCCTCGACTGAACCATTCCAAGATAAATACTATTTAAATTGCTCCATTGCACGTGCTTTCCTTTAGCTCAGTTCAGATTGAAAAACGAGACTCAGGAGATAAATCTGTTCTAGATTGGGAAGTCATGAATATGATTTGTTTGTTTTCCATTTAACAAATAAATAGCTCATGATCAGTGAACATTAGCAATCGAGGGCCTGTTACATTCCCGAGTAGCTTGACAACTTCCAACATGCAATTTGAAATAATTCAGCTAATGGATCATTCACTCCCATTAACTGAGGAACTGTTTGAAGATCGATGTGATCTATGTTTTGAGACGTTTGCAGCTGCTGGCGGCTTTTTCATGGTAGCGTCAGCTGGATGTTTTGTAATGCAGACGGATGGCCTGTGTGTTGCGAACGTGTCACTTCGGTCTGTTTTGAAACAGTCCAGTCTTCCTTCGCCTGCTTTCGAGGGGAGAGTTGCTCTAAACTATGTCTTGAAACGGCTGGTGTTCTTCATCGTTCGGCCTTCTTGTGTGCACCACCCCGACTTACATCATTCGGCGACAGCCCAAGGATCAGCAACCCCTTCCACTCACGACCCCCTGAGACAGGGCTGCATAGTTTGACGGTCAGGTCGACCCTAGAGCCGCACGCCCCCTTGTCAAACGGCCAAATGGCTTTTAACACGGGCCAAGCCTCGCTCCATCTCCTGATGACGTATAGTCCACAGTTGGCACTATCTCCAGCTTCTCTCACTCACTCAACATATCCGACCTCTACATTGTTGCTCCCTTGTGAGCTTTATAACTAGCTCATGTACCTTGTCCAAGATGGCTCTATGTTCTCCATTGGTTAATTTCTTGATATAATTATCAAGAGCAGGAAGTCAGACCTGTGATTTCAGTTGATTTTAAATTTGTCGTTTAAGTTGCTCAAATCCACGCTTGATAGCTCATGGTTCTTCCAGGGCCAATCTATTCCGTGTCATTCATGGAAATATTCTTCTACACCTTTAAATGTCTTAGTCCTTGCCAAGAAATGATGCTTGAGTTTAATAATAAACATTTTTCTTGTATTTTCTTGTATCGTAGTCTCTGTTTTATCATGAGCTGCGAGTAAAACAATAATAGTCCCGCATTATATTAGATTATTCGGTTTCTCTTTATTCAGAGAATCGATAATCGATAGTTTACCCTAGAATATCAATCTTGTTTTCTGGGAAAGTAATCACAAGAAGAAACAGATAAATTTGACTGCTAACTTGACTGCAAACTTAGAAAAACTTCGTTTTTGAAAAAAAATCGGTGGAATGTATCTCTTCAGCTACATGTAGCTGAATTGCAAGTGTGTTTGCAAAAAGTGTGATATAAGTAGATAATAGTAGTACGATAGTATGATAATATACAGTTCCTTGAAAATAGAATAATTAAGCGCATGAAAAAAAATTAACAATTACAATTATTATCAATTGGTCTAAATACAGCCTACAACGCCAAGATAAAGTATTGTGCGTGATTGTGTGTGAATTAATGTATTATTATACTCAAACCCCACACAAACCTCAAACAAAACGTAACTTAAACGCCATTTCGGGAGCTTAGGTAACCTGAGATGTTCAAAAGCTCTGCCTACTCGCATCATCGATTTTTATCACACAAAAATGTAGGTCGTAGTTCCTAGTAGCCTCTAACTTACCACAAGAGAGACCACCATGTGAAACCACTCATCCTCCACTTCAAAACGTTTTCTGAACACAGGAATTTAAGTAGGCCTACACACACGCTCATCCCTTTCTCTTTTCGCCTCTTCCATCGTCACACCACTAGTTTCTCACAGTGAATCGTTATCGTCATTTTAATATTTCAAATCAAAGGTTTTATTCTATTCAATATAAATATAGCAATCAATCTGAGAGCATTAGCACTCAGCAAGCAGAGAAATTCAATGTGACAGCTGAGCAAACGAATGAAAGGGTTGAAAATGAGTACTGTGGAGGTAAATTCACCGTGAAGCAGCCTAGAAACTGCTGCGAATGATAATTTATTACTGTCGAAGAAGAATAATGATGTCTCTTCCTAGGGGATTGGCCTCAAAGCCAATACAGATTCTATACAAAGGAATTGGAATGCTGATTGTGAAGATTGGAATACAGGTTGAAGAAATTCGAACTGTTGTGAATAAAAATACTCCAAGATTAATCTACAAACGACCAGTGGCGAAGCTACCTATAACTAAAAGGGGAGTCTAGGAACTCTAAGGGTGGGCACACACCAGTTAGTCAAGACAAGACTAGTCACGATTAGTCACAATACTTCACACAGTTGCTCATGAAGCAGCGCACACCGATTAGTCATTTGGAATTAGACATGTCTTCATAAGCAACTATGTGAAGTATTGTGACTAAACGTGTCTTGTCTTTTCTTGACTAACTGGTGTGTGCCTAGCCTAAAGCTTACCGCTCGTCTTTCAAAGCACATTTTTATTAGAAAGACAAAGAAGAAAACGGAGTTTGAAGCAAATACTCCACCAGATTATTACACTCATCCATTGTATAATTATTAAGAAATAAGCAATTATGCTAAAAGTTCAACAAATTAAAGATAAAATTCCAAAATTGGAAAAGGATTTGGTTTCATTATTGTTGAGTAAATCAGAGCAAATCGCAAAACCGAGTTGTAGGTTGAGAACAAGCCAAGTGTTACATGGGCCACAAATCCACAAACCAAACTGATTTATTTGAATTTGAAATCTTCAAAATTTTGAAAAGCATCGATGTAGGAAGGCGATTGCTACGATGTCGACCGTTCGATACATCGAGATCTAGACATCGATTAGAACGGAACTGGAACTATGAACACAGCTGCATAGCTGTCCTACTACATAGCTATGGTGCTACGTCACGTTGTCATAGCAACCATACAATACGCTATGCCCATTATGAATGAATTGAGAGTCTCATGAGAAGGAGACTCACCATGCGAATGAATTGATATCCAGTCGGCTGTCGGCCAGACAGAGAGCCACAGAACAGTTTCGAAGGCGGTCTGGCCAGCTCTTATCGAAATTTGCAAAGAAATGTATGCGTGCTAATAAAAAATAGTATTCACATCAATCATAATTAATTTTGGGGAGTCTCAGACTCTTAGATTCCCCTTCGGCTTCGCCACTGCAAACGAGCAGTATTGAATAATCTCGAGTGTCAGCCATGTTTTTTCAGTGATCTGCTTCTCTGATAGGTTGAATAAATAATATTGGAACGAGAGGACGGCCTGATAGGAAATCAGTTGGAAATAGCTCATTATGTGAGCAAATTATGCAAAAATGGAATTGATGTGAATATAATCCCTGGTCATTATCGTTCCTAATGAGAGCGCGTTCAAGTTGACGTGCTCTCAATTTCCAACTCTCTCCCACCAATCATTTAACCCTCAGTCAAGTATCGACGATGAATTCACGTCCGAAAAGATTAAAGCTGTTATTATAAATTAAACGCGAATTATATAATAACAACGTGTCTGGACCAACGCCTCTCGTTTTTAAGCTACCATCGCCGGCGTTGGATCGACGCTCATTGAATCGGATGCTGCAAAACATGATTAATTTGCATCTCGTGATAATAATTATAGCATAATGATGGAGATTGTAGCCTCGGGTTCCTACTTTGTGATTATTTGTAATCGTAACGAACTGTTGTTTATAGATTAACAATGAGAATCATTCAGCTTCCGAAACAAAATAATTCCCCGTTACGAATTGATTAATCCGTTCTGATCGTATCACTTTATTACCGCCCCATGCATTAACTATTCTGTTTCATATTTTGATATATCAATGTTTTTGTTTTTGTGAACCATGAGAACGCGTAGTCAAGAATTGAATTCCGCAGATAGAATAACATTAAAGTTTTTTACAATATTTATTATTTTTAAATTGTTCAAATATTATTAAATATCCCGACAGGAGCATAAATAAGGCATGAGAGATTCTGTTTTGTATCCAATATTCAATGATAAGAGATAAAGGAATAATTTGAATTGCTATTCTGATTCTACTTGTACCTTCTAATTATTACTGTTGTTGATATTATACTTCCATACTTGTTGCTTATTTACTAGTTACTCTCATAGAGGTTTCATCACTTTGATCATTTATTTTGTTTGTTAATTATTTTCAAGGAGACTGTTTGACAGGAGGTCATGATCCTTTTCATAGAAAGACAGAGGAGAAAGAGATTCAAGTTAAATAAGTGACTGCTGAACGTATTCGACTGTATTGAGAGAGTGGAAGTTTAATGGAGATGCATTAATTCTTCTAAAAACAAACATGCTTTCTATTGGGATCGCTTCAATGCCAATATATCAGTGCCAGTGAAACGCAGTATAAAACGCGAGCATTTGGGAAAATAGAATGTGTTCCGGGTATAGATTTGCCTACGAGCGCAGAAAACAGGTGGTGATATCTTCAACTGAATCTATAATAAATCATCATGAGTTGCAGCGTCAGTAGTGAGATGATCGATAGGTGATCGGAATGATGATTGCAGTGAGCGTGGGAGAGAGAGGGGGATTTCAGGAGATGAAGCTGAATGCCGTCTGAAAAATACATTTGCCTCCAAATTGATAGCCATCCAAAAGCCGTTAATCATGGCGGCTACCTTTAAATTAAAAGCGGACTTTTTTTGCTACATTAGTTAGCTTCAGCTTCTGAACGTCACACTTTTCCATCCATAACTCTACCACTCATAGGTCTACCCCTTCCCAAAACTTCTTCCCCAACCCTTCACACCCACATAACCATCCCATCACCGGCTTCTTTCCTATGGGGGATGAAAAAAGCGTTATTGATAGAGCTGAACGTATCTTGCCGTCCGTGAAGATTGATGACCTCTGAAACCTCTTCAGCCTTTGCACAGCCAAACACCAACTTTACCCACGTACGGATTTTTCTGCATCAACGCCAATATTCGACGAATGATGCCATCACATTATTCATGTGCCGTTTTGCAAAATGCATTTCATGCAAAATTCAACGCTATGAGCAGCATTTTTTCAAACTTTTCTAATTATCTAAACCATCTCAGGCTCTGGCATCTGTCTATATAGATCATTCACAAGAAACCCATGGATATCTTCGATGCCATATGGATATTTTTGTATCATTGTATCATTGAATCAATAAAACTGAGTTGAAATTTGTTGATTCCCACAAAATTCTCATTCTCAGCACTAATTATCCTCTAGCAAAATATACAATATTCTGAACACTTCTCTAGAAGGATACATAGCCTGAATTCATCAGCCTATATCAGCCTATATTTTTAGTGAGGATTATATTCAAAGTCACTATTATTATCTTATCATTATTGGGCTACTGAATGATATAATATAACTGATTGTACTGCGTCCCAATACCAATTAAAAATTGACATAAATTGCTATTTTTATTGAAAAATTGGTTCAAATTGAAATTTTCATCCAATAATGATGAAGCAGCCATGGTTGATGGAACAACCAATTTTGAACAACGTCAAATAAATAATTTGATAGAAAATCTGCTGACTTCGAAAAAAAATTATTGTACTTGAGATTTTTAAGTCCAGTTTCACTAAGACAAATATCTCGTATAACTACTCCTTTGAGAACATACATGTATCTTCTATTTTTCATTTACAATATAAATGCAAGTATAAGTTGAAGATATCTCATAAAAATATGTATTCAAAGTCTCACCTCTATTATTTATATTAGAGGGTGTGGCTGCGTAAGGATATTACTGCATAATAAAAAAGTGACGCTTATAGATCGATTAAGTGATAGCAGTCATGCAAGCGATGTTAGAGAGAGCTGCTGAGGAAATTAATCTCCGAGCAAACGCCTCTATACTCACTCTTCTAGCTTGGGAAGATAGAAAATCTCATATTAGAAGCAATCATATTCCAATATCTAATATTTCAATGTCTGCCAAATAAATATCTATAACATTCTGCTTTGTAGAAAAGGTTGGTTTCTATTTCTGAATTTATTGATATGTGCTATAAAATTCACAAAATTATTGTAATCATTAATTTACGACTATAGACGCAATATCAATCTCAAGTTCAGCTGGATATGTATAATGTATAATTTTAATTGACGGTTAGTATATTTATCTCTCTCTCTCTCTCTCTTTCTCTCTCTCTCTACACTCATGTCATTGCTAATCATATCGATGATCTTGAAGAGCAGGTTACAAACTTAGATTTACCAATTACTAATCAATTTCATTTCCATCCAATCTCAGAAGAAGACACTTTCAGAGCAATTCAACGTATTCATAGTAATGCTACGGGTGTTGACAAAGTTCCTATTAAATATATCAAGAAAATGTTATTTGCTGTTTTACCAACCATTACATACATTTTCAACAAGTCAATTGAAGAAGGCATTTTCCGTGAAAACTGGAAGTTTGCTCTGGTTCGCCCTCTAAATAAAGTTCCATCACCCAATAAAGTTGAGGATTTTAGACCAATCAGTATTTTACCTGCATGGTCCAAAGTGCTAGAAAGACTCATTCATGCTCAAGTTGTAAAATTTCTAGACAACAATAGTAAGCTTCATAACTTTCAATCGGGCTTTAGAAAATTCCATTCAACTGAAACAGCTGTGCTCCGTGTCACTGATGATATAAGGTTAGCTATGGACCAAAGAAAATGCACCATCCTCACCCTATTTGATTTTTCTAAAGCATTTGATACTGTTGATCATACAGTCCTTCTGAATAAGTTGGCTATTCTTGGTTTCAGTCACAACTCGTTAGTTTGGTTTAAATCCTATCTATTAGGTAGGAAACGATGTGTATCTGTCGGTGACAAAAAGTCTACTTGGAAAAACGTTATGCATGGAGTACCACAAGGTTCAATTTTAGGCCCTCTCCTCTTCACTTTGTATGCTAATGACCTTTCTTCCATTATCAAATTCTCCAGTTTTCATACTTATGCAGACGACCTTCAAATCTATTTAAGCTGTCCCATAACAAAAATTAATGAAACAGTTGGAATAATGAATCAGGATATCAATTCGATAGTGGAATGGACAAGGAAAAATGGCCTTAAGCTTAATCCCATCAAAACACAACCCATTATAATTGGATATTCTCGTCTTATAAACAATATTGACCTTGAATCGATTCACAAAATTAGTGTAGATGGTAATGACATTCCTTACTGTAGCTCAGTTAAAAATTTAGGCATTATTATGAATAATACTCTTGACTGGTCAGAACAAGTGAACAAAACTTGTAAAAAGGTATTCTCAGCCATGCATGCATTGAAGAAAATGCACGATATTCTCCCTAGAAACATTAAATTATTATTGGTTCAATCTCTCATCTTCCCACATTTAATGTATTGTAATTCTGTTCTTAACGATATGCAAGTCACTCTGAATGATAAACTACAGCGTTGCCAAAATTATTGTCTACGTTTCGTCTACTCTCTCCAACGCCATGATCATATCACCCCAGCCCACATTGCTAGTTCAACATTGAAGCTTCCAATCAAAGGCTTTTTCGAATAGTCAAGCTTGTTAGAGATATCTTGAAATACGGTAATCCGAGCTATTTTAAAGATGATTTCAAATTTGTCTCTGAAGGTAGAAGGATAGATGCTTCACATACTGGAACCGGAGAAAGTACTTTAAGGATACCCAATCATCGAAGTACTATTTTCACAAAATCCTTCTTAGTCAGTGCCTGTCGTGCATGGAATGCACTTCCTGTTTCTATCAGGTCCATCGAGAGCCGAGCGAGCTTCATCCTGACTTAAAAAAAACATCTTTTGGAACAAATGACTGAAACTGTCCGGCCCTAGAACGATCACATGACAACCATCCCACAAATACAAACCTTTAAACCTGTTATAGAACGAATTGTATATATATATATATTATATAAACTCATGTTATTTCAATTATCCACTGCATACTGCTGTATATTACTGAAAGTTGATTACCCTGATCTACTTTCAGCCTACTTCATTTTATTAATCAATTATTTGATCTTATCTACCTATATAATTATTTTACTTTATCAATTTTCTGTTTTTTTTTCTCTTAAATATTCATATTGATTAAAACTTTTACAATATTTCCATTAATAAATAAATCCTTAGTTTAAATAATGAAATTAACGTTTTGGTAGAGAGTTAGTGGGGAGGATATTTTTAATATTCTTTCCGAAGAATGGACATTGATATGTCCAAAGCTCCGCCAATTTATGTAGATGCATAACAATATAATTATTATCTATAGTTATTATATTACAAATTGCTTTTTCATATCATATACAGTTCAATAATTATTTTCTTAGTCTATATCATGTAAATTCATCTATAATTTTGCTGTATTGTAAGCTATTGTATATAAGTGTATAAGACAGTATATATTGTAATCTACATAAATAAAGTACTCAATCAATCAATCAATCAATCAATCAATCTACACTCGCATTCTCTCGATGAAAGTTTTTTGCTTGAATAGATTTTTCAACCATATAATTGGTATGATAAAAAATGTTTATTATACTAGGAATCATTAATCATTTTACGAGAATTTTCTAATTCATCGGTGTTCGAAATCAGCCAAATAAGTGCTTCATTACAGCTCATATAGAACAGAACAAACACAAATTTTCAACCGACCTCTTTTAGCTCTTTTTTTTCTTTAGATAAGAAAACTGAAAACTTTATCTTGAAAAAGAAAGTGTTGGATGAAACTGTACCTGAGAGAATAAACCGTGAACGTGCGACGCACATTTGAAGTTCTAGTAAGTAAAGAAGTAAAAAACTCCTTGTTTGTGAGTGTGAAGGTGCTCAGTACACTCCGGTGAGGAAATTTGTGGAGAGGAGTGAAAAACGAGAGTAGAGGAAGGAAGAAATGTGAGAAGAGTGATCGAGAAAGAAATCCGCATCTGCTCCGGAATATCTCGAAATCCTCTTGACGATGAAATCAGAAAGGGAAAACTGATCTGGGACCACAGAGACACTTTTCTCCTAACAGCTAACAACTTTGACTTTGTGAAAAATCGATCCCTGTTTCACATTCCAACTTTGGGTACGGTGACTTATACAATATGACTTCCTTAAAACTCAAATTCCAATCATGTAATCAAATATACATTCAATAGATAGAAAACATAATTAGTCATTTAACGTCATCAGCTATTTTTTTGTTCCTGTCTCGCTTTTTCTCCAGATAATTCATATTAGAACGTCTTATTAATACTTTAGATTTGAGCTTGAACATTAACAAAACATTGATGGATTACATTAATTAAAATACATTTGTGATCATGAGCAAGCCTAATCACTCTATCAGGAGTAGGAAAACTGTTAAATTATAGGATCTATGAATTTTTCGATTCTGATACAGGATTTTAAGATCATTTCGCAATAATTAAAATTCAATGATGAATAAATACAATTCTTTTATCTATTATCATAAAATCCCAAGGATAAATCATTATCAGCTTGAAATGTCATTCGGGGGATACGGTACAGGGAATCATAGTGCAATAGACTCCAGTTTGGATAGTATTTGTAGAGCGCGATGCTCGTTTGGAGATTTCGAGCCTTGAAAACCAACTCCATCATGTCATCTTGCACTTTTATCGATTGTGTGCCGGATTCCGATCTTGTCTTACATGTGCTACGTGATGCCAGCAATCAGTAGATGTAAACAAGATTCGAAATCTACTTTGCTCGTTGCTCGCGTAACGTTATCTTCTGCTCCAGACGAACTCAACACCAGTGTCGTTTCTCGAAAGGCTTGCGATAACAAACCCTCGAGGAATTTGATCCAGAGAATGCTCTTCACATTTCACTTCACATCGTTGTCATCGTCTGTATTCAAGCTCTAACCTGTCTTTTTATCAATCCACCAGATTCTGTGAATAATTATTCTACACTATCAGGAGTCTGTAACTCTTGACAAAGGTTATATGCGGTTCTAGACTGATGATCGATGATTGGGTTGAACGAACTTCTCAACGAAAGTGACAGGATTGAGATAAGAAGGATTCTGTTGAAAGTAAATTATGTTTTGAATTATTCATGAATCAAGCGTAATCCTTGAATTTGAAATATTCAATTTATTTAAATATTCCATGAGGGTTTCTACTCTGTATGAACACATAATTTAGTAAAATTCCTTTCTAGTGTCTCAAGATTCCAGTCATGGGATTTCCTGCACCAACAATTGAACTCTTTCCCACTTCGGTCTTTATTTAGAGTGAGTTTCGATCTCCCTCACTCTATACGGTATTTTGCCCGGCGCCAATCAATCACTTTGGATTGATAAAATAATTACTTTACTATAATTTCACTCACTGTGTGGATACTTATATTTCACTCACTGAACTATTAATGGTATTGAAGAAAAAGATAAAGATAGATAGATCAGGGTCGTGTGTAAGGGAATGTACGAAGTGAAAGGCAAAACAAAGATTAATTATGAATTTATTATTGAACTTTAAATTTATATGAATTTATAAAAAATTGATCAAAAATATAGTAATGATCAGATATAAATACAAGATGATTAAGTTTTTGAAAGGACAACAGTTCAAGTTTAATTTTAAACAACAAAATTTAACAAACAGTTCTTATTACTTTTATCAGGTTACTTGAAAAATAAGATATAAAATCAAAGTATTGAACAACTCTAGTAAAAAATATGATTATAGTCAAAAATAAGAGAATTGATAAATTTTAAAGAATGAATATGATTGGGGAGCCTTGCTCTAATAAACTATTATTCGTGCTTAGAAGAAAATTTCAACTGTAAGCTTCAAGAAATTAATTAAGATTGTGTCTTCAGATATGAATTTAAAAAGAAGTAATAATTAAGTTTGCTCTTTACTATAAGATTTGATATACTTATTTGGGCTTTTTAGGGTGGGGTGGTGTGGATTTTAAATGAGAAAAATTGAAAATTCTAAATACAATCTTTACCTGGCTCAGTCAATTCCCTATAGGATAATGAAGTCTGAGACCAAAAACTCACTCCTACACTGAACACTGTCCAAAATCCAAGAGACTCACAGCAACTAACAGCAACTGACAGCCACTAACTGCAACTCAAATGCCACTAACTTGCAAGGCATCGTCTGCCTGTTTATATACTAGAACCACGATTTTCCACCCCTCATCACCCTTCGCCCTCTAGCTCCGCCTACCCTCAAACTCATCAGCTAATATTCTGCTTACAAATTGAATTCAAATATCAATTTGAATCCACTATAATGTTTATTATGTTATATCATTTTAAACTATGGCTCCCCTTCATTATTAAAACAAATGATATACATTTTACCAAGATTTAAACTCTGAAGTTTGGATACTGACAATTGAATGCATTGATTTGAGTAATACAGTAATCAATCTTATAAATCTAATATGGCAAATACTTCAATAATAAATACATGAAATGAACAAAATACAATGTCATACAGTACATCATTACAATTGAGTTGAATAAATCAAATTAATGAGATACCAATTAATAACTAATCAATTAATTAAGCAGGTTTTTTTGATACTCATTGTCAACATGTTTCAATCAAATATACCTAATTTATTCTATTTACAAATTTGTCCTTAGCCTATGAATCGGATTCAACTAACTTAATTGGCTTATAATAATTATTAAATTATAATTTATTGTACAACATTATTTGTTGAATACTTTATACATATAGCCTAATCTACTTCATGACCTAATTTATAAATACATCTTTTTTTTTTTTTTTTTAATAATAATAATTTATTTCTCGTAAAAAAGAAAAATCACAATTACAATTTCAAATGAAAACATATAACATAACAGTATGAAGAAACATTTCAATTTTCAATGAAATTATATAACAAAATAATCATACAATTGCTTTCTTATCAGAGAAATTAGGTACTCCCGAGGATTCCTTATGGGAGTTACCAGCAAATAGTTTTAGTCATTTAGAAAAATATAAACCTATAAATAATAATTACTACATCCCTGTCGCGAAGAAAACTGTTAGGTACTAGAATCAACAAAACTTGTCTTCTCTATTTAAAAACAAACAATATTTTTTATTTTTTACAATTACTCTTCCACTTATATCCATTCATCATAAGGTGAAAAATTCAACTTAACGTATCCCTTGCCATCTATCTATTCTAGAGCAATCTTAGGGCACTAATCACTTATATCTACACTCTCCAACTTGGGTGTTTTACCTTGAATAATAATATCTATTTACATCACAAACAGAAACAATACCTACTAAGCTGGATTTGAATATTTCACACATTGAATAGATTTCTTTAAATGACCTGTAACTATACTTCTATTGCAATATTATTAAGTTTTTATCTGAGATCTCTAAACCACACTTCAACATCCTGCTTTTCCAATAACCAATTCTTCAGAAAAAACTTGAAACTTCTCGGATTTTTTTGCTGCCTTATGCTAATTGGAATTTCATTGTATATTTTTGGGGCTATAAATAAATAAAAATGTTTAAAGATTTCTTTGTGTGGTCTTGGTCTGGTTAAATTACTTGCGGATCGGAGATAATATTCGCGGTTAGCAACGTTCACTTGTCCACTTCTAAAAAGAAAATTGACAATACTTTGAAGAAATACAGATACCTTAGTGGTAGAAATCCCCATTTTCTGAAAATGGCAAAGAGCTAAATAATCTTGGTTTTTTGTCTATGGTCCTCAATATGTATTTTTGCCCGGTGACAAGAGGTTTAATGTTATTAAAATAAGCTCCTCCCCATACCGCTATTCCATATTGTAGTCTACTGTTTACGAGTGCATAGTACAGCGATTCCATGACATATTCGGGGCATAAATTCTTATATAGTAAAATTTTCTGCATACACACGTAAGTTCCCTCTTCAATTAATTATTTGTTGGTTCCAAGTAAGCTTGGAATCAATTATAATACCTAGATATTTAACTTGGGGTGCTTCTGAAATCTTTTCACAGGTGCAGATTATTGGACTATCACATTCATTCGAATGAAATGATATATTCATTAAATCATTTCCTTCAGGCCTCAGCTTGTGGACAATTATGTGGGATTACTGGCATTCAGTTCTAGGGCGTTCACCTGCAGCCATAAATTCAATTTCTTCAAATCTTCACTAATCATCTGAGCCAACTGACCCCTATCATCTGCACTGTAACTCAGTGCTGTGTCATCGGCAAAGGCTGTGACAGATCCCTCAAAGTTGCCGTTACAAAGATCATTAACATACACAAGGAACAGCTCAGCTGATAGACCGGACCCCTGAGGCAGACCTACCCCTGTATCTATAAGTTTTAGCTCGCTTAGCGATCCCCAATCCTTACCTGTTGTGACCTATTACTTAGAAAGCTTTTAAACCAATTATTACATACACCTCTAACTCCTGAGTCTTGCAATTTTCCCAAAATATATCGTGATTCACAGTATCATACGCTTTTCGGATATCCAATAGAGGCCGGCACATTCTTATTATTGTTTATTCCATTATATATTTCAGAGATAATTTAAGCATGGCGTCCTCTGTACTTAGTCCTTTTTGAAACCCGAATGATTTTTGCTGAAAAAACTGTGTTTGGTTAGAAAGCTTACTAATCTTATCCTGACAACTTTCTCTAGGATTTTTGCAAATACTGAGAGAAGAGCGATAGGTCGGTAGTTGTTTGGATTTTCTTTATCCCCAGATTTGAAAATTGGTACTACAATTGCATTTTTTATTTTTTTGGATACACACCAGTCTCCAAACTGAGGTTATATATGTGAGCAAGGGTGCTAGAGATCGATTTTATTACATTTTTAATTAGCTCAATTCTTATATTATCATAGCCTGGAGATTTTCTGGATTTCATTGAGAGTACAATTCCTTCTATCTCTAATTAGTTATTGGTGTGAAAAACATTGAATGGTGATGGTGAATTGGTTTGTCAAAAAGCATTTTATAACTGTTATAATATTATATATTTATTTAATATTATTAATATTATTATATATTTATATATTTAATATTATATATTATATTATTATTATTATTATTATCTACTCATATATCATGTTTATCGTTTTATGTGATCACCATTCAAATAACTGATCATCAAATAATTGCTTCAATAATATCCATGTGCTGACCACGTGGTAAAATTGTAGCATATGCTGACCACGTGGTTACATTGAAAATTACATATCTATATTTAGTTCTCTCCTAACTATATATCTATATCGCTATTCACAATCTTCATCTACCTGCCATCAACTTATGCTATAGATATATACAAGGGTTGACACAAAGCACAGTGGGCCATGTGGTTTCTATAGTAAACGTGTCTGTGACTGACATTTGAATACTGTTACGTTTCTAGGAAAGAATGATTTTGTCTCAAACTATTTTGAAAAGAATAATGACCCCAGCGTCTGTCTAGCTAGGTAGGCTATTCAAATGCATTTTCAATAGTTTCGAGAAACGGTTCTTTTTATTATTCTAGCTCTTCGAGCGTTCATATTCCTAAATACAATATGTTCAGAGCACGTGTTACAACAAATAACATATATCTACAATTTTTAAATTTTAGGAGAGCACATGATCGCCATTTGTGGCTCAAAACCCCCCTCTCAAGAGCAAATACTAAATGAAACATGAGTTTAGTCTTTGCGATATTAACACTAAAAGGATGGTTATTAAGAGTAAACTACGTGATGAAATTAATGTTCTCACACTTCAGACACCACAACATGAGTTCATATGGACGGTCTAGAAGTTTGAAGATCACTGTAGTTCTCCATCGCTGTACAACCAGATCATTGGATGCTGCATGTTACGTGGAATTCTGACTGGCCGTTAGCCTAGTGACTCTCGTAAGCTGATGATGTCCACTTGTCCGCTGCTCCATTTTCTTCCGTCTCCCTTGTTTCTATCTTCCTACGATCTCTTCACTATACAATCAATACTACGAACTATACATATTTACAGTTGAGTTTTTCAGCATGGTGCATCCTTCACACAATAAGGCTACTCAATCCACCCCTTGTGTGAACTCCGCACAATGCTTACTGGCTTGTTTACTCCATGAACAATACATTCTCCATCTCACTCCTTCTCATGTCTCTCGCTCATCTCGCAGGTGTTACCACTTTCTCTTTCTACTCTAGCCCTTACACTTTCATTTGCTGTCCTTCTCCCTTTATTGTTTATTGATTGTTCACAGGCAACTGTCTATTTCCTAATTAGTCTATTATGATTTCTTCAATACTATCTTGATACCTCTAATGCTATTTATTTACACTAATGCACTTATCATATATAATATTATCTACATACTTTCTCAACTAGAAAATTGCTCCATTTAATAATTAATTCTGGGGATTATCACGACACGTCGTCTCATATTTTCCATCTCATTGTTCACCTCTTCTCCAGTTATCATCTGAATACGATCCTTTTCCTTGGAAGTTATTTTGTCCTCCTCTATTCCAGTAAGTTCTGTGTTGACATGTGTTTGCTCCATTATCATTGAAATTACTTCCTTGTGAGTAGTGCCCACGATTGATTGTTCCCCTTGATCCGAAATTATCGTCTACATATCGTGTTCTCTTTATTTGCGGATTTCTCTCTTCGAATCGTTGACATTGTTTTTCTTCTTCTCTCCTGCTGGACTCTGCTGATAGTCATTACGACGATCACCTCCATGAAAATTCGAATCGTATCTTCTACCTCCTCTGCCTCCATTGTTGAAATGATTGTTATCTCTACGCTGCTGTTCGTTACCAATCTCCTGCTCTCTCCTTTGCATTTGCGGACTTTTTCTCTCTTCTCTTTTTACCCATACATTCTTCTCTTTTTGTTCTTGCTTCTCCCTTAATTCATTCTTTTCAACATCGATATTTTGCAAGCTCCATTCTTCCAATAGTTTTTCCATCTCGGGCACTGTCTTAACATTCCTATTAAATCTAGCTGTTTCTAGTCCAGTTCCATAATGTTTGACTAGTTTTATTATGATTTCTTCATCCGAGAGTGCTGGTGTCAAATTCCTTGCAATGAGCATCTGCTTTATGAAGTACTCACTTGCGTTTAACTTCCTCCCTCTAATAAATTTTCCGGTTCTCAATCTCTCTCGCACTGAATCTTGAATGAGTTGGCTCCAGAATTTATTAGTGAAACGCTCCTCAAATTGTTCTAAAGAGTCAATGCTAGCCTGAATAATCATCCACCATGCTGAGTGTTGACTATCAAATGACTTTTCAATGATGCTTGATTGCTCACTCCAGTTAATTTTCCCACTACGCCGCAAATACTCTTTCAACTTAATCAAAAATTGCATAGGATTCTCCAGATATTTCTCGAATTTTGGCACTTCATCCAATCCTCTACAGCTGGTGTTGACGATAATCGGTTGTGTCCTGGCCTTCTCGAATTCCGTTTTCATCCTTTCCTTCTCTCTGTAAAATTCCGCGAGCTGCTCCTCAAATCTTTTAAAGGCTGTTTTATCCATTCCACCTGATTTCTCTGATAGCTCCTTTCTCACCGATGCGATCTCTGTTGAAAGTCTCTTATCTATTCTCTCGACGTTTTTCTCAACTGCTGCTATTTTTATTGCTATCTCACCACAAATCTCTTTAGTTTTTTCCTCCATTTTCTTCTCAAATCTTCTCTCCAGCTGTTCTACATTGCTACTTAACTTTTCTAACTTTTCGTTCATTTCTTTCTTATTCTCTTCCAATTTCTTACTGTTTTCTTCCAATTTCTTACTGTTTTCTTCGAAACTGGCACCCATATCTTCCCTCATACTTGTTAGTAAGTTGAAAATCTTGTCCATTTCGTTCCTGATAGTCCTACTTTACCGCCTTTTTCACTCGGAATTTGTTCTTGGTCGTCGTGAGAGTCACCAGGTTGATTTACCATGTCAGAATTCGGTAACATCTCCGGTGAATATTGCTCCTGACTCTCGATGGTGTTGTCTGTGCTGCCCTCACTGCTTTCGAAATTTGTTGTGGTGCTCTCATTTGTTGCCATTGTGTCTGATTGAAGTGTGTTCACAACCCTATTTCTAAGAAAATATCCTGACATAGGTAACCTATACTTCGAACCTGTTACTAGTCCTACCTATACATGACCCAAATAATGTTCATACAGAAAATTGAAATACTGTCTAATGAACTACACCCACAAATAAATAAATCAAATTTTAACTTTCTATGATGCTTGATTGGATAAATATACAAAAGATACAAATTATTCTATACTGCTTGACTGGATAAAATAATATAAAAAAGATACTCAGGGCTTCCAATTCTCTACTTCTATACCCAATTCTACTAATATAACCCAAAACTATATTCACCAAAATAACATACTGAATGATTGATTAAACCCAAATAACAGACTTTTAAAATAAACCTACCCCTAAAGTAATATTGAATGAGAATGA
The DNA here is from genome assembly GCF_014356525.2 of Nilaparvata lugens. Classification (NCBI taxonomy): domain Eukaryota; kingdom Metazoa; phylum Arthropoda; class Insecta; order Hemiptera; family Delphacidae; genus Nilaparvata; species Nilaparvata lugens. The sequence goes on along the minus strand of NC_052508.1, from coordinate 29,202,510 downwards.
ATAATATCAACTTTCCTATAACCAATATAAAAATCTACATATAGTTGAGAGCATCAAATACGAATTCAAAAATTGATGTACAAAGTAATTAATTAAGTGAATAGGTTAAACACTGAGAATTTGAAGAATTTAAATGGATAACTTTCCTACCTGGCAATACTAATAATAATAATAATTATCACACTTCTGTAGCACACTCAATAAGAATTTCACACAAATGAGGGTGATTATATATACCAATTCACTATTATGCACTTTCACTTGATACACTTCAGCAGATTAACTTAGAATCTGGCCCCTAGTTGCGGCGACATTTTGAACTCTTTCCCACTTCGGTCTTTATTTAGAGTGAGTTTCGATCTCCCTCACTCTATACGGTATTTTGCCCGGCGCCAATCAATCACTTTGGATTGATAAAATAATTACTTTACTATAATTTCACTCACTGTGTGGATACTTATATTTCACTCACTGAACTATTAATGGTATTGAAGAAAAAGATAAAGATAGATAGATCAGGGTCGTGTGTAAGGGAATGTACGAAGTGAAAGGCAAAACAAAGGTTAATTATGAATTTATTATTGAACTTTAAATTTATATGAATTATAAAAAATTGATCAAAAATATAGTAATGATTAGATATAAATACAAGATGATTAAGTTTTTGAAAGTACAACAGTTCAAGTTTAATTTTAAACAACAAAATTTAACAAACAGTTCTTATTACTTTTATCAGGTTACTTGAAAAATAAGATATAAAATCAAAGTATTGAACAACTCTAGTAAAAAATATGATTATAGTCAAAAATAAGAGAATTGATAAATTTTAAAGAATGAATATGATTAGGGGAGCCTTGCTTTAAAAAACTATTATTTGTGCTTAGAAGAAAATTTCAACTGTAAGCTTCAAGAAATTAATTAAGATTGTGTCTTTAGATATGAATTTAAAAAGAAGTAATAATTAAGTTTGCTCTTTACTATAAGATTTGATATACTTATTTGGGCTTTTTAGGGTGGGGTGGTGTGGATTTTAAATGAGAAAAATTGAAAATTCTAAATACAATCTTTACCTGGCTCAGTCAATTCCCTATAGGATAATTGAAGTCTGAGACCAAAAACTCACTCCTACACTGAACACTGTCCAAAATCCAAGAGACTCACAGCAACTAACAGCAACTGACAGCCACTAACTGCAACTCAAATGCCACTAACTTGCAAGGCATCGTCTGCCTGTTTATATACTAGAACCACGATTTTCCACCCCTCATCACCCTTCGCCCTCTAGCTCCGCCTACCCTCAAACTCATCAGCTAATATTCTGCTTACAAATTGAATTCAAATATCAATTTGAATTCACTATAATGTTTATTATGTTATATCATTTTAAACTATGGCTCCCCTTCATTGTTACAACAAATAACATATATCTACAATTTTTAAATTTTAGGAGAGCACATGATCGCCATTTGTGGCTCACAATTTGTCTACTCAATCATTGAAAGTACTCTACCATTGCTCCTTGTGGACACAGGAATTTGACAGATCCTGTGAATGAACGAGAAGAATATTATCCACTCAAAAGTGAATTAAGACATATTATATGCTGTCGCATAAGTTATTGTGAGAAATTTCACTATTATAACAAGGGATGTTTACAAAGTTGATCGTGTAAGGATATGAAAGAATACTCCACTCAAAAGTGAATTGAGAGCCATATTGTATGCTGTCGCTCAAAAAATTTGAGAAATTTCACTTGTGATGTTCACAAATTTGAAATAAGTTTAATATATTTTGTAGTTTAACAAAAAAAATACATACTATGTTGGGCAATCAGTTCTCCATCCTATTCTCTTTATGAATATAAAATCCTATTCTCTTCTCATTTGAAGCTGTCTACATGATTTTTTTATTTTCATAATAATAATTATTGTTAATCTTTAACATAATTTCTAGAGCAAATAGAATAGATTAATGTCATGTTACATCTGTTGCCCAAAATTCCTATATGTTTCCTCATGCAGTAGTTGAACAAATATTTTGGCGTTGGAACAACAGCAACATACCATAGGAAATTCTGACGAAACAGCAGGCGAGCTCACTGTAAATAACGATTGTCGACTTTGGTGAGCCCCATTAGCTGTACGTAGGTTGTTTTGCACGGTCCGAGTCAGGGGTTTGTTTATGCAGTCATGTGACTGGTGGAGTTTCAAGGGTAGGCTCAGTTGGCCAACCAAGTAACAGACGGTTCGGCACAAGTTAGTTGTAGGAAGAAAGCGAACTCACCCCATTCTGGCACCTACATGCAGTTAACCCATTTCAGTCGAAGAACGCAATGAGAAGCGAAACTGAGCTCGTTAAAGCAGACGGCCAGGTCGACCAGGTGATATATGGTTTTCTCACTTGGGAACACAGTTTCAGTTCCTGAAACAAGACAGCAGGAAACTTACTCTTTTTCACTGTCAGCTGCAGTAAGTCATGGGCCACATACACACCACGCACCACGCACCACGCACCACCTTCCACCTGTTACCTCTCTCACTTGTTCATTGTTTCTCCAATCTGTATCGGCAAAATCTGTAACATTAAAATATGAGTAACTTTAAATATGAATGAAAACTAGACTATTGGTTTTATTCAATTCAATCACAATTAACAATGATAGAAAAAGTGGATAGATAATTTATTGACTGTTTGAAGACAGAATGCTGTGACTTGAGAACTCAGCTCGTTATTTCTTCTATTTATCAGTGATCACTTGAAGCCAGAAGCAAAGCTATCTGGAATGGAAGTAGTTTTGAACACCAGGTAGTAAGTAGGCACTAGAAACAAAGCTAAGATATTTGAAGATTGAATATTAGGGTGAAAACCGTATAGAACCTGAGTGCTGTATTGGAATTCATTCATTATTTTGACAAGATTATTAGTAGTTTGGTTATTCAAATTGGAAAAATATTGTCTCCAATATTATCTACAACACTAATACTATTCTACAATACTATTCTCATAGACTGATTGAATTCCTTTACAATTTTATTCCTTTACAAAAGAGCTATCAGAATGTTTGAATTCTCTACAATTAACTAATATTCTTGTTTGCAAGAATTTACACAGAGTTTTCTGCACATATAGCTTTGTAATCATCCAAAAAGTCAACTTTATATTGAGAAATAAGTGAAGATTCCTTCTTGTTATAAAGTATATGGATTCCTCAATGTTTGTTAAGAGTAACCGAAATTGAAATGAAATGAAATGGAATGAAAAAATTCTTTATTAGGCGGAGTTAGGACTTTTAAGTCCTCTCTACCACTCAACCTCAAAAGAAATTCCACTCACTCAAGTACTTTTATATAAATACATATCATGCTTATTGGAGAAGTGAATCTGTGTTGCTTATAAGGAACAGACAAAATTTGGGTACTTATTCATTGTCGTCATCAACATCATTATGCAGCCCCAAACATTTCCATCGTCATCATAATCGTCGTATTGTAGGATGCTCTTCCATTTTGGTTTCTGCTCCACCTTTCTCGGTTGCATTGTCTGTCATATTTTTTCATTTATTTCTCGGCAACTCGGAACGAGGAGCTGGCAACGAAACAAAGCGCCATAACAATTAATATTGTCGTTTCGTTGTACAAGATAGAGCTCGCGACGATTCCGCCTTTTACATGTAAAAGCCCCTTCAACTCCTCCTTTCTTCACCAAGCACACTTCTCTTGAGCAGAGTAGAAACTCCATCATCCGCATGTGCCAGCAGAGCAGCTCTTACCACTGCTCTGTCCTTGTCAACTATATTTTATGCTGCTAACGTTTCAAAAGTGATTCTCCTCTACAGTTTCATTTTTTTCAAGATTTACTTTATCCCCAGTTTCTTCAAGATTCACTCCTGCATTGATACCAAACTATTTTAAATGATTTTGTCTGATGAAAATTCGGTATTCAAGATAGTGATTGATTTAAATGTATATTTGCAAGTTGATCTTCGAACAGTGTTTGCCTTCTTTACTTACATGTAAAGACTTCCACACCAGAGAAATTGAAATCAACTGTGAATATTGCATTTCTGATGAAAAATTAAAAATAAAATTAAGGTCTTCCTAGTACTTTGGTACCACTGCTGGTGAACTTATAATTCTCATTCATTCCACACTTCAACTGCCCTATTATTGATGCTTGTTTCTCATTAGTTATTGTACGTCATTTCGTTGTATTTTTGTGGTTTTTATATGCGTTTTATTTTAGTAAAATGAGTATTATTGAATTGAATGTTATTATTATTATTTGAGAAATTATTCCGTGTGGTTATTTTTATGGAGGAACACTGCAGTAAGTATGACAAGTTGCATTGGGATAATCTTCAATAATGCTGGCTCAAATGTCCTCATAAATTGACGAAGAAGAATACTCTTTCGTAGGTTTATCATGTTATAATGTATAATATCTACATATATCTCCATATTTTCATTTTTCATTCCCTTTGATTTTCAATAATTGGATCATCTTAGAAACATCAATTCATATAGGTTGATAGATTGAAGTGAGTGAATGAAATAGTCAATTCAGCATTCATCCAAAAATCAATAAGTGAACTACCTCTTAACTCACTGATTTCTGCAAATAAGTGAATGATAAAGGAGCTGAAGACGTAGTCTCTACTCATTAAAAAAATCTCAACTTTTCAATAATGATCCACTTGACCACGCCCACAAGCAGATGAAAAATATTAAACGGCAAAGTTTTTCGCCCATTAGCAGGAATTTTGATATTTTTATTACTCCTTTGAATAGACTTCATAGACTTGACTCGCATCTAAACATTCCTCTTCTCCTGAATAATTTATCACTACATATCAAATCACAATTCAGAGTTCCACTAATTTTCTATAAGGATGACAGTTTGGCTACTTGAAAGTCAAATATGAGTCATTTTTTTCATGTGTTATCTTTCTTTCAGAAATCTATAACAAAATTCAAAATTGGGAGTCTTACAAGGAAAATTATTCATGTACAATACTTTCCATATCCAAGTATCGTTTATTTCAGATGAGCCAGGTCTCAGGCAGTTTTGGGTGAAGGCCTGTTGCTTTCGCCCAAATCTATTCAGTTTTCACGAATAAACAATAGGTTTTGAATTATGTTATGAAATTATATTCAGACATAGTTTTGAAATGAAAATTCCAATTTTTTACAATCATTTCACGCTTCCGTGGTAAAACTTCATATTTTTTCGTTTAAACTTTCTTTTAGAAATTGTTATTTCAAAAATGTATTTTGGAAGCATGGAAGCATGGTATTTTGGAAGCAAAACGTATTTTGGAAACACACATCACCCAAGTGACTGGAGTAGTCTTGAAATAGATAATAATTGATGGTGTTGGAATCTTGCACTTCACATCCATTGGCCAAATGTTCTTGAATGAGAATTAATGGGAGAGAAAATGCTTGAATGCTCGCTCACATTGGCTGGCGTTATTCGTCAAACTCTTGGCAGTAATTTGATCCCGGATTTTAACAAGGGAGCACTTCGATTCATTCCAATGCATACTTAATCAGTTTAATCAGAACAGACCGGGGACAGGGCTGCTCTATTTGGGTCAACAGGCCGCTAGTTGGACATTCTGTTGGAAGTAGAGAGAGAAAATAGGATAAATAAGTTAGATAGAGGAGGAGTGATAAGATAGACAGGAAGAGGAGGAAGTGGGAAGGATAGTGACAGGGAGAATGGGAGTAAGAGGCATGGAAAAGATAGATTAAATTAAATAGAGTGAGATGGTATATTAATCCCACTGCAGTGACCTATCTGATCACGTGACGTCTAGGAATGAAAAAGATGGAGATTAAAAACAGAGAATGGAAGTTTAGAACGGAGGAACTGAAAGTGTGAGGAACAGACTCCGGGAGAGTGAGAAATTGGATAAGAAGAAGGGCTGAATCAGTTTCCGTTCAGGACAGATCTAGCTGCAGTGGGTTTTCTTCTAGTTATGCATCTGCATTCGTTCTCCTTGCTAGTTGCTCCCCCCGGAACTATTTCATATTCAAATTAGTGCCGACGACGGACGGATAAAGACATGAATGAAAAATGAGTACAGTCTATAGTGCTTCGGATGCCTCAGTCAAGGTTGTTCTCTATTGTGTAAATTCCATGGCTGAGATCCTGATAATGATTGATGAACATTGATTTTTTGGATAGGAAAAAATATGTTTAATGAGATTTATCAAACACGAGCTTAGAAAACTAATTCATGAAACAAGGTATCACTGAGATCTGAGAATAATCGTAATTTATCTCGCTAATGTTTGGTTCATAAATAATAGATCCACTGATTGAAAAGTAGGCTGATTTCAAGAATTGAGATGTTCAATTCCATTAATGATACAAGTACAAATATGAAACAAGTGCAATACTTACCGCCTCCATTATCATTCCTGGGAGCCATTAATTGTTGGTAACACATTTCAGTTTTTAAAAATGTTCATTATTTCATTAGATAGTGAAGATGTAAACTATATTTCTACAATTGGAGTGATGAAATGATGCTCACAATCGCTGATTCCTACTCTATAACGATCAGTCATCATCTATATATTGTAATGTGTAAACAGTACAGTTCAGTACACTTGCTGTTTTTAACGAAAATAGGATGTAGTTCAGACAAAGTGGACAAAACTATTACAGATTAAATAATCAGGAGACTATAGTGAGGTCCACGTTATAATGGAAGTGAAGAAAGATAGGAGAAAAACGTTGCCAAGTCTCTCCATTTTGCCACTGAGTGTACAGTGGCTGTTGTTACTCAGCTGTTAAGTTAAGCTGAGGCCGTTAATCTGAGAACACAGCTGTTACTCAATTCGTCCTATCAAATTTGATCTAATAATAATTATCATTTCCTTGATAAAATAATCAATATCATGTCAAATTAATCTTTCCATAATAATTTTATTTGAAAATTTTCTTTTATAACTGAGATCAGATTTTTATTTTTATACAAACCTGAAATGGCGGCTAATTTGAAAAGCTCTTATACAACAATCTGAATTTCAAAACAACAGAAATCAAATTATTTGTTAGGTATTCTATTCCAATTTCTTTCAAACATAATAGAAAAATAGAAATCCTACCTAAAATGAGTAATTTTGATGGAAATAATTCTGAAATAACCTTTCAATATTATTTATACCGGTACGAGTTGGTCTGGTCTAACGTTATTCTTTCACGTTATTTCTTTCAATAACGGGTTGCCCTGCTTGGCTGCAGTCGATAGAGCATGAGTAACAAAATATATAACCCTATTGTGGTTCTTAGAATATATATTATACCAATTTCTTACTGGCTCGCCCAGGTGCTCCCGCAATTCTCTGCTCTTGCCGGTTACTGACGTCGGCTGCTCCAATAGTTCACAATTTCTGTGACTGACTTGTAGAAATTTGCAAGTATAGATGCGAGAACTTGCACTGCTACAACTTAATACTATAAATTTGAGACTCTTCTGGTCGAATTTAATGATATTGGATAATTTATATAAACCTCTGGAACGTATTATTTCCAAAGATTTGACTATCAAGGCTGTATATTGCTGTCTTAACCAACTTATTCGTGAAGAATATAGTCGGATGGTAATCTTATTAATATTTCAATACTGGCAACTAGATAAATAAAAATGAGATTGGTCATGCATGGAAGTAGGGAAACAAATAAAGGATACACCATAAAATTTCAAATATGTATATTACACAAAAAAAATCAACGAATAAATAAATATAGAATGTATAGAGCAACAAGCAAGAATAGTAAAAATAAGAACAAAATATATCAAAAAGAAAGTATCACAGATTAGCTCACTAGTTTTTTAGCACGAAACGTTAACATGTGCTTTTTAAAATCATTAATCATATGCATTTATTTTATGCAGCTCAGATATCGACTTGCTGCTGCTTGTCGACAAAAATCTCAAATATATCTTCTCATAAAAGAAGAAGCAAGAAGTTTTACAGTGCTTTGAAGGAAGAAACAGACGATCAAACAGTTTCAATTGTTATTGATTTTATGGCGAATGTCTCTTTGCCTAAAATACCAGTTCAGGACTTATATTATTTTCGCCAGTTTACTGTGAACACGTTCGGCATTCATGACATTAAAAGTGGTAAAATGCTTTGTTTTGTATATCATGAAGGAGAAGGTGGAAAAGGCTGCAATGAGGTATGTACATTTATCAAAACTTTTATTGACAGACAGGACAGTGAAGTGAGAAAATTGAGAATTTTTGCCGACAATTGTGCCGGACAAAACAAAAATCATGCTATTATTCGATTCATCATGGGATTAGTTGAAAATAAAAGATTTAATGCTGTAGAACTATTTTATCCTATTAGAGGACACAGTTATCTCCCATGCGACCGGGATTTTAGTTTAATAAAACGTAAATTGAGAAAGGTTGATCGGCTGTATACAACAGATGAATTTATTGAAATAATCAGGAGTGCTTCATCAAACCTGGAAAATTTGAAGTGATAGAAGTAACCCATGACAATATTCTTGATTTCAATGGATGGTGGAAAAAGTATTTTAAGAAAACCTGTCTGAGTGTTCAATCTTATGGGAAGCAAGTAAAACTTTCTGACAAGCAAAATTTCTCTGTATCAGTGTACCACTACATGAGATGTGACAATATCCAGCCGGGAATTTTAAAGTGTAGGAGGTACATCAATGGATTGGAAGAGCATGAATTCAGATTGCGGAACACCAATAATTGGACAATTTCATTCTTAGCAGAGCATACGAGACAGTGCGACCAATAATGTGTACAAAAATGAACGACATAAAGAAGACCATTAGATACATTCCTGAAGATTCTATGCAGTTTTGGAGAAATATTATGGCATGGCCAATAATGGAAAGATCAAGATGTTGACTAAAAACATTTTTAAGGTTGGTTAATAAATGTTTTCATCAAATCTATCAACTTTAATCAATTATTTTTTGTTATGTTCACTGTTTCCTGCAGAAAGGGGACATTTGCAAAATGTTTATTTATTTTTAAATAATCAGTAAAATAAGGTAATGCATTTTTAGAGGGTTGTACAGTTTTAAGAAGTACTCTAGAATATTTATACCCTATTACAACCTTTTAAATCAACTAATATTGAATTTATAACGTTTTTTTTCTCTCCTGAAAAATATAAAATTTTGTAGATGTCCCCTTTCTGCAGTTAGCGATTCTAGCTTACCTAGTGAACTTCGCACCGCCAAAAAGTCAATGTATCTCATGTCACACTTTACTTTATTTGGTGAATCATGAAATTTTTCTGACAATCAATATTTCCATTTACATCTGAATACGGACTTCCTATGTGCTTGGTCATGCAGCATTCATTATTCATTTATTCCCAAAACATATTCTTCTCAATCAATTGGTAGTAATATATAACAGTAAAGTGTTTATTTAAAAAAAATAGATAGGATAAATCAGTGTTTCAAAGATGAATTCAATGTTTTCATAGTTGTTAATTGTCAATAGATGGTCCAGGAAATAAGCGATGCACGATGAATCACACAGAATTACATATTCTTTCCATCTTCCATTTTAGGATGAATATAAGGTCAGCTAAATTAAAAAAATGGAAATTATTTTGCCATTAATGAATGCAATATGAACAACTCTCTTCCATCAGGTGAATAATTTTTTTCTAACATTTTCCGGTTACTCAATGATAGGGGAGTGATAATAATTATTTGTATAGGTCTTCTAAGGAGCCATTATCTACAGCTGGTACCGATCAACTACACTTCAACTCCAAACTACCGTTGTAATACCAGTAGCCTACACAATTTATCATAGGGTGACGTGTTTATTACAGCTGGTAACTTTAGATGCTAAATCATATTATCTCAATATGATCTTGAATCATGATCATCTTTCCGTTCTTTGGTAGCCGCTAGGCCAACAATTTCGAAAACATAGGTCTGTAAAATGGATTAATAAATAATCATTATTAGCCACCCTATTAAAATTTCTTGTCAGAAACCATCCCCAATATTCACACAACATATTCCCAAAGTTTCATGCTGTTATGTCAAGTATTTTTCAAGTCATAGGGAACAAACACACAAACAGACATTCATTTTGATATATATAGAAGATAGTAGATTTCATTCGGGCTCTCTAAATGTAGGTAGAATGATGAGGTTGACAACTTTCAGTTCTGTTGTTTTAATATTTTTTCTCAAATCACTTTCAAAAAGTTCATGTAGTACCGTACCTACTATTGAGTTTGAGACACTTCTGGCGCTATCATAGTTTTACAACTATTCTGTTCCACACTCCTATCTCTTGCAGTCGTTAACCATATCTATAATAAAATAAAGTGTTGGCTTATACACGTACGGGATAGGAAAATTATGTTTGACGCATCATCACGTCTGAACTACTGGACTAATTAACTTGAAATTTTGCATAAAGGCTAGATTCTTAATTAACCAAGTATGGTTATAGGCCTATTTTCAATTCTTCAAAACTTCATTACGTAAGTTTGAAGTTTTCAGATTATCAAGTTTGAAAATAGATCCTTGCGAAGCACGGGTTCCTGCTAGTTGTATTATGAAAAGCCACTGACAGTGACACTGCTTGCCCAAACTTTAACTTTCATCAATGGTATAAGTTCAAATGAATAAATGCTGTAACCCTGTAACCAAATAAAAATATGAGTAAATTTGGCATACGATTGATTATTTAGCAATACAATACTCCTAACTGCCTATTGATAGATCACTTTCAGGATAATATTTATTTTAACATCATTCATTACCGTATCGAAAAATCTATAAATCAAATGTAATCCATCACTTATTAAAACATGAACTATAAGTATCTGATTCGGATAGTCTATATTGATATGATATGAATATTATAAAATACAAAATACATTTATCAAAGCTAACATTCCTCTTATAATTTTTCACAAATCAGTACAGACTTTGATATTGAGTTTCAATTCATTCAACTCATATTCAATATTTTTTTCTATGTTTAGTATAATTGTTGAATTTTATCAAAAATTGAAAATATTCACTGACTTTCATAAGGCACTCAACCTTTATTTTTTGCTGCGGTTGGAATGAGTTTGTTTGAAGACAGTAACAGTTACAGTAACTGTATTACTATATTGGGTAATATAGTTACTGTAGTAACAGCAATAACAAATTCATAAACACATGTTGTTATACCACAATTTTATTAATAATAATATTAATATTCCAGCCGTCTAAGTTCCTGAATTCATCCTCTTGCAAATTTTCAGTACATGTTTCTATTTTTCCAAGTTAAGCATGCTATCGATACAAATGTCCAAAATTTGATGTTGTTCCATATCTAGCATTTTATTTAGTTTATTAGTTTCAAATCAGTTAGACTGCATATATACATAGATTGATGATGACTTATCGAATAGGACTGATAGTTTTATTTGTTAGATGTGATTGATTGCTCGGAAGATATCAAGATATCAGAATACATTACCATTTATTCTAATCACCTTATATAGTAACATTTCAAGAAAAAACTGATCGTATGATGCCCCTGTTGAATCATCTCATGATAATAATAATTGCTATCATTTAAAACTCTTGAAGTATTTTTCACTAAGGAAGTATAGTAATTCAAAATTCAATGTTTAAGAAAACAATATCCCTTTGAGTTGCTCAATACTAACTAGCAACGAAACTTCAGTTCATTGCGCTGCGTAGTCACTGCTGCTTTTTCATGGATAACATTTATTCCGAAAAATAATTATTGTAGAAACCATTGAATACATTCGATTACTAAGCTATAATACTCCCATCAAAGTGCTTTATTATAAACTACCATGATGTCTATAATAGATCACATAATACAGGGAGATTCTTAATTATGGTGAAATAATTTATTACGTGCTAGTAGAGGTAAAAATAAGAAAAAAGTTCTTACAAACATATATCCATAAACGCTTCATTAGCGAGCTATACAGGATGAAAGATTTAGCCCGGAATTCAGTTTCTCTGGTGAAATACACCGATGCTGAATTGTTTGGGGACTAGTTTTTGGAAAACTTATGCTGGATTCATATGGATAAATATCTGAAAAATTGAATAAAACTAGTCTGGAAGCTGTAGTGTGAGTAGTTATGAGAAAAAAGTTTAAATATGCAAAAAATCTAAGTGGAAAAAGACAGACTTCTACGTTCGATGCCCAATAACTTTCTTTAATGACCAATTAACAAATAATTTTTCGCGATAAAAATGTTAGAGAATTAAATTCTGAAAAGAATCATGTAAGCTGTGTGAACTAAATTTGAATAAAATTTAAATGAAATGTATACTTATGTAGTACATTACACCACAAAAATTTGCTGTCCTATGAGGAGATAACTCATAGGTTGTAGCTGATTGCAAATAAAACATGGATTTAAATAACAGCTGTTCCAAAACAGCTGATTAATTTTGTTTTAAATAAGAAAATATTCGAAAGAAATTATCAGCTAAAAACTATTTTCAGAAATATTTCAGCTCACTGTTGAACAAAACAACAAACTGTAAGTTAGGCCTACTGTAACAGCGCTGTGTTTTTTGTTTAATGTATTAACCAGTTATTTGTAACCATTTCACTTTGCTTTTGTGTTAAGTGTTAACTTTTTAAAAAATGGCAGGTAATTTTAGACATTATTCATACTCCGTATTAGCTGACATGCATTTAATGTATGGGATGGGACACTGTAATAGTACTGAAGCAAGACGTTTGTATCAAGAAAACTTTCATAACCTAGTATGACCAAGTTCATGGTTTTTTGCCACTATTCATCAACTTCTGTCTGAAACACGTTCTTTGATGTACAAAGAGCACATTTATGCAGGCAGACCCCGATCTAGTAGGACTGTTGAGTGTTAGAAGAACAAGTTCTTAATGAAATTTATGAACATCCAGAGAAGAGCACGAAAGAATTTTCAGTGCAGTTTAATGTCAATCAATCTATTATTTGGAGGATACTAAAAGAGCAACAATTACATCCATATCACCTCCAGGAAGTTCATACTCTATTGCCACGAGACTGTATTCCTCGTTCTGGTATTTGCCGATGGTTTTTAGAAAAACTTGTTAACCCAATTTTTTTAACAACCGTTTTATTTACTGACGAGGCACACTCTACAAGAACAGCTATTGTTAACGTCCACAACCAACATATTTGGGCAGATGCCTCATGCTATCAATCTAATCATCCATAACATCAGTTTTCAGTAAACATTTGGGCAGGAATCATAGGAGATCATCTATTTCTGTTTGAGCTTCCTTCCAGGCTTAATGGCATAATCTACTTAAACTTTTTGAGAGATAAGCTATTTATCTTACTTGAAGATGTACCTCTCAGTTGCGCTGAAAAATTTGGTTTATGCATGATGGAGCTCCAGCACACTTCGGTGTTGCTGTTCGTGAACACCTGAATCACAGCTTTCCAAATCAATGGATAGGCCGAGGTGGGCCAGCATGGTCACCAGACTTGAATCATTTGAATTTTTATCTTTGGGGACACTTGAAAACCTTAGTATACAATACTACGATTGATATCATTGAAGTTCTCCAATGAACTCCGATTAGGGATTTTAAACGAAATAGAAATGATAAAGCAGACTCCTGAAATATTTGAACGGGTCCGACAATCGATAAGAAGACGTCTGAACATATGCATTAAGAACAACGGAGGTCACTTTGAACATCATCTTTAGTCTTATGGTGTAAGTTTAATGTCATTTATATTATGTTACTTTCATATAAAAATCAAACTTTTCATAAAAAATGGTGTAATTTTTATTCAAATTTAGTTTACACAGCTTACATAATTCTTTTAAGAATTAAATTCTCTACAATTATTATCGCAAAAAATTATTTGTTTACTGGTCATTAAAGAAAGTTATTGGGCATCAAACGTAGAAGTCTATGTTTATCTACTTAGATTTTTTGCAAATTTCAACTTTTTTCTCGAAAACTACTCACACTACAGCTCCAGACTAGTTTTATTCAATTTTACAGATATTTATCCATATGAATCCAGCATAAGTTTTTCAAAAACTAGTCGACAAACAATTCAGCATCGGTGTATTTCACCAGAGGAACCGAATTCCGGGCCCGAAATCTTTCACTCTGTATAACTCACTAATGAAGCGTTTATGGTTAAATTTTTATAAGGACTTTTTTCCATTTTTACCTCTACTATCACGTATTGAATTATTTCACCATAATTAAGAATCACCTATTATAACATAACTAGCAGGTAACCCGTGCTTCGCAAGGGTCTCTCTTGAAACTTGACGTAATGAAATCTAGAAGAATTCAAAATAGGCCTATAAGAATCCTCGGTTGATTAAGAATTTATATGCTGCATTTCAAGTAAATCAGTATTACCACCTTTCAATTAAGAAAATAAGTTGGATTCAAAATGGCAGAAAAAATTTGGGTGTGATGGAGAACCTGTTTTTATCATTCGAAAAGGATCCCCAATCATACCTATCTTCTAATTTCCCATTTAAGAGAAATCTTCTGCTGCTTCCATACAAACTGGAAGCATGTCAAATAATTGAAAAATTGACAAACTGGAAACTTGATGTAATCAAATCTTAAAGAATTTAAAATTGGTCTATAACCACCCTCGGTTAAGCAAGAATCTATATGCGAAATTTCAAGTTAATCAGTCCAGTAGTTCTGATGTGATAATACGTCAAACATAATTTCCCTATACTTTACATCTGTATAGGCTACGTTTATAATCCAGTTCTTTCCTTTATTATAGTATAGAAGATAATACATGGATGAATGATCATTGTTATTTTACTAAGATATAGAATAAGTTGAATAGTTTCCCTTTCAGAGGGAGTTTTGACAACCCACAAAACTCATTTTTCATTTGAAGATATAACGAAAAGGTGCATATGACCTTATTTTTTGCTCAGCTTGCCAAAATACCCCTCATTCCAATATTAAAATTTTCGACTGACTGTACAGTGAGTCTATCATTCTATCAGGGCTCGAATAATTTTGAAATTTTAATCAAATAAAAATGGAAGAATATGATTTTCTTTATGTAAATAACAACACCTTCATTCAAAGACATATTAACTGCATGTGTTTTCATATTGCCGATGCAGCATTGATGAAACTGTAGACGTTTGTTTAGCACTTTGTCTCAAAAATTGTTCTAGCTGAAAAATTAATAATCCATGCCACGTGTAGGGCTAAATATTGCATCAGGAAAACGAAGTTTCAAAACTGTTTTTCAGTTAGAAAGCAATATAGAAACAAATGTTCCTTTTTTAATTTCGACCATATGATTTGGTGATTTTTTTAATGAAATCGAATGTACCATTAATGAAATTTAAACATTAATTCTGAAAAATCTAGAAGGAAAATTAAAATTTGGGCTTCCAGGTGCACGAGATTGATATTTTTAGAATCTATGTGCAAAATTTGGAGATCTAAATCATTCCCGTTTTTCCGGTATGCAATCCACAAGTTGACATGTTTTGATGCGAACAAACGAACACACGAACAAACACAACCCTACTCTCTCTTATTATATAGACTATAGCTAATGATGGATTAATTGACCGAGCGAAGTGAGGTCTAAGATTCAAGTCGACGGTTTGGCATTTCTCTTAATGTTTAAATGTTTAAATGTTTTAATGTTTAATTGTTTAAATGTTTAAATGTTTAAATGTTTAAATGTTTAAATGTTTGAATGTTTAAATATTTAAATGTTTAAATGTTTAAATGTTTAAATGTTTAAATGTTTAAATGTTTAAAGTTTAAATGTTTAATGTTTAAATGTTTAAATGGTTAAATGTTTAAATGTTTAAATGTTAAATGTTTAAATGTTTAAATGTTTAAATGTTTAAATGTTTAAATGTTTAATGTTTAAATGTTAAATGTTTAAATGTTTAAATGTTTAAATGTTTAAATGTTTAAATGTTTAAATGTTTAAATGTTTAAATGTTTTAAATGTTTTAAATGTTTAAATGTTTAAATGTTTAAATGTTTTAAATGTTTAAATGTTTAAATGTTAAATGTTTAAATGTTAAATGTTTAATGTTAAATGTTTAAATGTTTAATGTTTAAATGTTTAAATGTTTAAATGTTTAATGTTTAAATGTTTAAATGTTTAAATGTTTAAATGTTTAAAATGTTTTAAATGTTTAAATGTTTAAATGTTTAAATGTTTAATGTTTAAATGTTAAATGTTTAAATGTTTAAATGTTTAATGTTTAAATGTTTAAATGTTTTAAATGTTTTAATGTTTAAATGTTTAAATGTTTAAATGTTTAAATGTTTAAATGTTTAAATGTTTAATTTTTAAATGTTTAAATGTTTAAATGTTTAAATGTTTAAATGTTTAAATGTTTAATGTTTAAATGTTTTAATGTTAAATGTTTAAATGTTTAAATGTTTAAATGTTTAAATGTTTAAATGTTTTAAATGTTTAAATGTTTATGTGTTGCGCATTTACAGCGAAGCACTGTAATAGATTTCCATGAAATTTTACAGGTATGTTAAAATTGACGTATATACAAGGTATTTGGAAATTTTGAATTTCAAGGATAATATAAAAGGAGAAAGGTGCCTCCTTCATACGCCAATATTAGAGTAAAAATCTGGTGTGGCGCACTCACACAACTTTCCTTGCCGTTATGAGAATTGATCACCTGACGCTAGTGTTCCCGCGCATCTCAAGTCTACTATTCAAAGATTTGAGCCAGCTGGTGACAGGGCAATAACGCTGAAGACACCCGAGATCTGCTGTCTCTTCATAGTGAATCATTAATAATAGAATCAACAGTTGCCAATAGTTTGCAATTGGATAATCACATTTTCTCGAATTTTGAGCTTATTTTCAATTTTAGGTGAAAATGTTACTGAACATTAGTTGTAGAGATTCTCATGCTGAATCTTTTCCACTCGAAATTTTTTGTTTAAATTGTATCTGAAGTCTGATAATTGAGAATCTAAAATCAAACTTTGCATAGATGGGGCGGAGCTCCTGAAATTTTTACAGATATGGGACCTGTGACAGTTGATAGAGCTTATCGATGACTATTCCAGGTATAACTTTAATCGAAATCGTTGGAGCCGTTTTCGAGAAAATCGCGAAAAACCCTGTTCTTGACAACATTTTCGCCATTTCAGCCGCCATCTTGAATCGCATTTGATCAAAATTGTTCGTGTCGGATCCTTATATTGTAAGGACCTTACGTTCCAAATTTCAAGTCATTCCGTTAATTGGGAGATGAGATATCGTGTACACAGACGCATATACACTCATACACACACACACACACACATACAGACCAATACCCAAAAACCACTTTTTTGGACTCAGGGGACCTTGAAATGTATAGAAATTTAGAAATTGGGGTACCTTAACTTTTTTCGGAAAGCAATATTATACTTTCCTTACCTATGGTAATAGGGCAAGGAAAGTAAAAATCAGACTATAGAATTATTCATCATAAATCAGCTGACAAGTGATTACACAGATGTGTGGTGAAGCCAGTCTATTGCTGCATTTCCATAAGGTCTATATTTTAAATCAGGTTCTTGTGGATGAGAATACTGCGTGAGGTCCACTGTTCACAGAAGTACTAGTAGTGTATAACTACTATATGATTTAGAGTAAACTCGTCATTGCGTCACTGACTACTATTCTAATGCACCAATGTGCAGTAGAAACCAATGTAGTCTACCTAGAATACACATGTATCCGTATTTCTGGTACATTGGTAGAACCCTTTGTGATATTAATTCACTCTGTGAATATTATGAATTATTAAACGCTTATTGAGTGAGGCAATTTCCATGTAATTAACTGAAAGAATTTCATGGTGAATCGTACTGCTGAATAATTTCCACAGTGTCAAAGAGCGTTCTGATAAGAGAAGTTCATTATCACAAAAGGATGCGTGCTTTAATATAATTAATAATAATAATGCTGCTACAGTCCACAAAAAGCGTTCCCACTCCTTTACTCAATATATTACTCCTCAACTCCACACATAAGGTAAAGTTTTTACATCGTCGTAGTTCTGGAAAATTCACTTTGATTATTGAATAACTGTAATTTATTCTACTGTACAGGATAAGTTTCATAAATAGAGATAAATTCAACGTGTTCAGAAAATGTACAGTTCTATTCATTCATTACATACAAGAGATCAGATCAATTCAATTTCAATTTTCGACCGTGGAAAATATGACCGCTTTTAAACATTCGTTCGACTGAATTAAAGCATCTGAGACGCACAGCATTGTGAGGTTCGTATTATTATTTGAAGGATGAGATGGAACTCCCCTCTCAAAACGAGCCATCGAACCTATTACGAAGTCAATTCAATTTGTATTAATTGAATTAAAGAGCCATTGATAAGTCGGACTGATAGCCTAATTGATGGGTTTTGTTAATGAATGGAGATAATGAACAAGATATTTTGATGGGGTTGCGGTAGCATGAAAGAGCTTCGTAGCGTGATACCCTTCTTATTCGAAGAGGAATAAAGCTGCAGGAAGTAGGATGGAAGAAGTTAAGTCTCTCCTCAGAAAAGACAAAGATTGGTCGATAGATAGAAGTAAGAGTCTCTCAGATATCATAAAAGCAACCGCCTTTTCAAGTGGATGAGTGCCGCATACAAGAATGGGCTCTAGGCTTCTTTCTGATCAGATTAGGCAACTGAAATCACACTGTATCCTAGTCTAATTCTCAAGAACACGTGATCATATCAATAATCGAATTGATCAGCAAAGGAAAAAGATTTCTTGAAAATGAGAAATATTTCTTATTATAATACCATTTTGTAGCAATTGTAAAAATCTTTGAAAAATTACTTTCAAGAAAGAATTGAGAAGGAGTACTTATTGAAGTTCCATAAGAGAATCAGAGACAGAAGAATAGAGTTCACAGGAAGAATATTATGATTACTTACCAGTCCAATCTCTCCATCATTGCTCCACGCAAGCCTAATGTGGTACTCGTATATCAGTATTATATTGCCGAGCTAAGTAACCAGAACAAGAGAGCTGAACAATCAATGCTACAGTTATTAGGGTGCCGATGTTTGGTTTCTGTGAGATAATATTAGATAATAATATCATATAGATAAATTATATAGTTAATATTGGTCTTGAACAATATAATGTTATGATTCATGTTTTTGAATATCCATTAATCCAACATCAGAAGCACAATGATACCATCCTTTTCATACATTCCCCCCGTTAAAGGAAAGTTGGACGCCAAATAAAAAAAACTACCAAAATTTTGAATAGGTGAGCGCGCCAATTGAAAGGGTGTGGGGAGAATCCACAGCATTCGGAGTCAGTCGAAACGAAGAAAAGCGCGGGCCCAGCGCAATCTAGCGTCGTTGACTGGTTTTCCGAGCAAACACATACTACTACCGTACTACAAGTCATGAAGGTTGTGAGAGAGTGTGCGAGAGTAACTTACGTCGAACGCAGTCAGAGAAAATAGGATTGACTCTGTCTGGATCCTATTCTCTCTGAACGGAGCTAGCCGCTCGATGTCAACATTACACAAATTACGGTATCATAATATCAACAGAATTATCATGAAACCTTACTAGAACAATGAACTAGCCTACTCTGAGAACTATCGATATATCAAGCTTTTCATTCAATACTTTATCTAGTTACACATTAACACTACTAACCTATTTCTATATTGCCAATGAATACTATAGTACGTGAATAAAATACTACAACCTAACTGAATAATCCTACTTGAGTACACAATAATAAACTGATTATGCCTTATTCACAACGATATAGTTTTGATTATATATAAAATTTGATATTATTTAAGATTATACTCCAATTACGGTTATTATAATAATTCTACTTATTTATCATATTTTACTCATATCTTCCTAATATTCTTATCACTATAATCATGGCCATGAACTTATATTACTACCTAGGAAATTTCTCTCTTGTTTATAGTCGACTTTCAATTATTATAACTTCAAAGACATGATACAACAGTCACGAAATTCAGATGCGTCCACCTGATTTCTTATGTGTCTCCTGTATTAATGCTCTTATCTAATTTCAATTGTGATACATGTGCACGTCGTATGAATGTATTTCCATCCATGGAAAATAACTTTACAGATACAGGTGAAATCCATTCTTTTATTATGAATGGGCCAGACCATCTTTGTGCTAACTTTGCCGAAATTTTATCAGCAGCTCTACTTATTGGATTAGCTTTTAGGAAAACTCTATCATTAGTTTTGAAAGGGATTCTACTTCTTTGTAAGTCAAATCTTTCCTTCACTTTACTCTGCGATTTCAAGAGGTTTTCATGAGCTTGTTTCCACAATTTTCTCGTATTTTCACTGAATTTCTGGGGCAGTATTTCATCTATTACCCATATATTCGTGAGTGGGTGAGTTGGTTTATGCCTGAATATCAACTCATAAGGAGTATACTTACTACTTTCATGGAAGCTGCAATTAAATGCTAGAGGTAACCAACTGAGTGGTACATCCCATTTTGTGTGATCATGAGAAGAGAATGCAATAAGTGCAGATTTCAAATTCCTATGTACTCTTTCAACAGCGTTGGATTGAGGGTGGTATGGAGTACACGTGACATGTAAAATGCCTCTTTGAAAACAGAACTTATTGAATATATTAGATTTGAATTGTGGTCCATTGTCTGACACTATTATTTTAGGTACACCGAAATTAGTGAAAATCCTTTGTAGTTCATTGCAAACGGTATTAGCATTGGCTTCTCTGACTGCAATCAGCCAGCAATACTTACTAAACGCGTCGAGACAGCTAAAAATCATGCAATTACCTTTAGAAGATCTTGGGAGTTTTCCTACAAAATCTATAAATAATTTCTCCATGGGGTAAGAAGCAACACTGGAAGCCATATAGCCATAATTAGCCTTCTGTGCTGGTTTAGATAATGCACATATTTTACAGTTCTTAATAAATACTCCTACATCTTTAGATATTCCTTTCCAAGTGAAAACCTGTTTAATTTTATTCAAAGTTTTTGTATATCCTAGATGAGCGCCAAACAAAGATTCGTGGTAATACTTGCAAACCATAGGTTTTAGAACTTGGGGAAGTACTATTTTTGGTTCAGTGAATTTCGAACATTGCATACTAGAATTCCCTTTTTTATTTGATACGGAAAAATATCATTACCAGCACTCGCTGATTGCATTATCTCCTTCACAAATTCGTCCTGCTTCTGATAGGTTGAAATATCAGTGAAACTGAGTGGGAAATCTACTAAATTTATACTACATAATTCTGTTCTATTACTTCGGGAGGAGAGTCTTCAAACATACGGCTTAAACAATCGGCGACCTTATTGTCAACGCCTTTCACATGCTCTGTAGTAAACTGGAAGGCAGATAACCTTAGAACCCATCTCCCTATCCTACCAAGTTGCTTTGGGTGGTTCAAGACAAATTGCAGTGCATTACAATCAGTTCTCAGAATGAATTTTGTATGTTCAAGGAATATTTGAATTTCTCAACTCCATAAAGTGCAGCTAAAGTTTCCTTTTCATAGGTGGAATATTTTCGTTCTAATGGTGATAGGGTGCGTGATGCATAAGCGATTGGGGCAAAAGCTCCATCTTGCATCTGACCCAACACACATCCTATTGCAATTGAAGAAGCATCAGTGCTCAAAATAAACTTCTCATTGAAATCAGCCATTTTTAGAAGCGGAGGCTGTGACAGAATCTGTTTTAGTTTATCAAACGATTTTTGACATTCCTCATTCCATATGAATTTCGCATTTTTCTTCCTCAAGGCATTCAATGGGGCTGAAATCTGTGCTAAGTTGGGGATAAACTTAGAGAAAAACTGCACCATTCCCAAGAATCGTTCAATTCCTTTTACTTTAGTAGGAACAGGAAAATTAACAATTGGTTTTGTTCTTTCTGGGTCGATCGAAATACTATTATGAGAAACCAAATGACCTAGGAAATTGATTTTGTTAGCAGCAAAGTTACATTTCTGAGGGTTCACTGTCAGGTTTGATCGTTTTAATCTACAGAAAACTTCATCTAATAATTTCCAATGATTTTCGAGAGTGTCAGTATATATAATCAAATCATCCAAATAAAAAATAATCCCTTGAAACGCAAGTCACCAAACAATTTCTGCATTAAGTTGGTCAAAACAGCTGATCCACAACTGATTCCATATGGCAAACGCTTGAATTGATACAAGTTAAATGGTGTTATGAACGCTGTTAGATGCTTCGATTTTCAGTCAAATGGATTTGGTTATAAGCGCTAGTCAAATCAATGCACGAAAACCACTTAGCATTTGAAAAATAATGAAAACATTCGTGAAGATTTCCTAATGGAGCTGACTGTAACTCTATTACCTTATTGAGGCGACGATAATCAATGCACAATCGATAAGAATTTGGAGTTGGTTTGGGCACCAATAAACAAGGTGACGAGTACTGCGATGTTGAGGCTCAATTATATCTTCATCTAGTAGCTGTTGAATCTTTTTTCTCAGATATTCTAACTTGATTGGATTCATAGAATACGGTTGAGATCTGACAACCTTGTTGGATGTTAATTTAATATCATATTTTATTAGATCGGTTGATCCAATTTTCTCAGTCAGAACATCTGCGTGTTTACTGATCAATTTCTCTAGACTACTCCTATCAAAATAACTCAAATGCGATAAGTCCATTGGGGCCAGTCTCTCCATGATATTATGAACTTGAATTTCGGAATTGTTAGAAAAATCTTTATTGATTAAAGGAAATTTCAAGTGAGGACTGAAGTCAAAGAAAAAGTTTCTTCTTATTAAATTCACTAGGATCTGAGAGTGCTCTATGAAGTCACATCCCAAAATTATTTCAACTGGCAAGTTATCAGCAATTAAAAATCGGAATTTCCATGAGAATATTTCTATTTTAATTTTCAAAATGCACGACGTATTCATAACTAATTTAGAAGAATTTGCAGTCGAACAAATAACTTGATCTTCAATGATCTCAATTTCTTTAAGTTTATTACTGCTAATTATTTCCTGAAGTGTGGAGGCTTTTATTATTGAAAACGCTGAACCAGAGTCAACTAGACATTGGAATGTAGTTTCACCATTATTGAAATTCGCTGGTACAAAGGGAAGAGCTTTGTTAGAATAAATCATCCCACACACTTTATTTTCAGATTTTCTTTGCAAATTTTGAATGAAACGTTTCTTAGAATTAGAAATTTTATTTTTCAATGATTTCAATTTTGATTGTTTTTCTACTTTATTTACTTTTGACACTAAGTTTTTTTTGTTGATGAGGCTAGGTTGAAGTTTAAATTCTTAGTGCAATTTCTTGCAATGTGATTGGGTCCATTGCATTTATAGCATACAAATCCCTGCCTGTGTCCTCTGTTGGGATAGTTATTTATGGGTCTCTTTTCAAATTGAGGTGTATTGTTATTATCCCTATTAGTCCTATAGAAAGCATCTCTCTCGATGTCTGCAAAATGTAAATTTTGTGCCTGGATACAGATTTCATCTAATTGGGCTAGAGTTGTAGGTTTGTTCATGAAAATTAACCTTGACCTTTCGTGAGGACTCAGACCACTTAATATTGTAGATACGACTTCAGCTTCTGATTTTTCCAATCTCAATAGCAAAGCACTCTCTTTTATCGACACCACGTAAGCTGATATAGGCTCAACCGGCGCTTGCAGTCGATAAAATCGATCTTTGACTATTGTTGACATAAGTCTCTGTGGTACAAAATAGTTCAGAACCTCCTGGTGGAATTTATCAAAAGAGTGACTTGAATTGATCGCCATAGTGATTTTATCGCATAGAGGCCCAACTGTGAATGGCACTAATAGTTTTAGCATCTGGCCGTCATCTATTTGAGAAAATGACTGAATTTTTAGTGCAATAGTTAGAAACGATAACAAATCATGAATGTTCAGACCATCAGTAGGTTTCAAATTTTTAGTCAAAGATTCAATGGGGTTATGTATTTTTGAATACATTGAATGTTGTACCTGATTTTGATTTTGACTCAAAATTATATTATTGTCAGGGCCTGCAGCTGCATTCACCTCTCCATTTGGCGAATTTATTATGTTCACAGAAGGTATATTCAATAGTTTACTTGTACCTGGTTGATTTGAAACTACAACATTTGATGTACTGGGAAATGAGAATGCACTAGGCGATTTCATATTAGCTGGAGAAGGAGGCCTACTCTTAACTTGTTTACTTTGCAAATCTACAGTACGAGCAATGATAGAAGGCAACATATTTATCATTTCATACAACAAGGTCAATGATTTTCCTTGTTTATCTGGTGTTATTGTTGGAAAGGCTTTCAAAGATTGTTCAATCACTGAAATGAAATGAAGAATCTTCGATTCTAATTTCACAATTTCTTTCCTAGTCAGTTCCGACATGGATTCAAGTTCTTCCAATAAATATAGAATTCGAGAGCTAATTTCTTTTATTGTGCTATGAGATCTTAACGTTTCATAGGACACTTGTCTACGTTCAGTGAGGTCAGCGATCTTTTGTCTAAACAAAGTTCTCAGACAATCAACTGTCTGACTTTGCATTTCCGATCTATCTAAACCTAGGATTTCCAATTCGAACAGAAGTTCATCTTTTACTAATACATCTGGGTTAATTTTATGAGACAAAAATGAATTAATTACACGGTTACTTGTAAATGCCGTTTTCACTATCTCCAGTGTAACCGCCATGTTATCCTATTATAATCAAATCTACTAATTATTAATACTTATTACTTCTACACAATTGAAAAGCTTGATAATTCAATATCACTAAAATTTTTCCTACTTTAGATAAATAAATGGAACCTGATAGTCTGGAAACCGCTACTCATTAAATCACTTAAAAATTTCATTAATTTAATAATATTCCATCAGAATTCAATTTTCCCATTTCAAATTTAAATTTCCAATTCCAACACAAAAATAGGACCAGAAAATTCACTAATTAACCGTACGTTCTGCTACCAATTTTATAGTGCCTTTTGAGAACCTAAATTCTCAGACAACTATAATTAAGTTTGGAAATCATGCTAGACCCCGATGGTGGAGGGGTTAGTGAAATTTCTAGTACTATTCTAGTGGTGAGGAATTCGAAATAAAAATCATTTGACGATTGATTGCCTCTATATTAAATATTTAAATTCAAACAACACTTTACAATAAATACTTTCTTCAATTAAAGATTATCTTTGTCTTTAAGAGACCAAATTTAATCATTTTACGTCTTTAAGAGACCAAAATCTAAGGGACACATTGAATTCTGGTGGGGAAAGATCAAGTACTCATCTTGTAGTTGTCGTCGCGATGTCCGGAGTCCCTGGCGGAGATGGATGAAGGGTGAAGATGATTAGTCGTCCTCCAGGAATGTTCAGGCGTCGCGGCGACAGATCCAAAGGGAGTTAGTCTTGTTCTCTCCTCATCAGCGTTCAATGACGTACGATTCCATCCATGGTTGGAAGAAGTCGCCGGCCCTTTTACAATGGAAATTCTCAGCCCGATACAGAAACCTGATGACAAATTTACAACAGAATTAGAAACATAATAATTACCAATATCTAGGATTGTATTCAATTGATGATCTAGGTAGATCATCAAATAAATACAGTTCACAGGAAGAATATTATGATTACTTACCAGTCCAATCTCTCCATCATTGCTCCACGCAAGCCTAATGTGGTACTCGTATATCAGTATTATATTGCCGAGCTAAGTAACCAGAACAAGAGAGCTGAACAATCAATGCTACAGTTATTAGGGTGCCGATGTTTGGTTTCTGTGAGATAATATTAGATAATAATATCATATAGATAAATTATATAGTTAATATTGGTCTTGAACAATATAATGTTATGATTCATGTTTTTGATTATCCATTAATCCAACATCAGAAGCACAATGATACCATCCTTTTCATACATTACTTCTTATTTAATTTTTTTCTTCTGTTCTCAACTTAAATCTCATTGAAAGCTTGGTAATATATTAGAATTACTGGGGAGATTGCTAACAATTTTCTATTACACGGGGGAGATTGAAAACTGATATCATCCTTTTTTTTCAATGAAAAGAGTTAACTTCCTATTCTATTCTATATTCTGTTCTCAACCTGATTCTCATTAAAAGCTTGGTGATATCTTAGAATTACTGGAGAGATTACTTTTTTTGGTGAAATGCCTTGATAGTTAGTTGCTCTCTCAATTGAACACCATTAGTCCCAATATTGTCCTTCATCCTGATTAACCCTTTTTCTAGTAATCATGGTTCAATATTCAAATAATATTCGTCTCTAAATCTCACCGCAGAAAAGTTTCTCCATTGAAATGATAATAGGTGATACTATGATTGGCTTCTAACTGAAAATGATAATGATACTTTATTATGCCGCTGCAAACTCTTTTAGAAATAGCTTTGTCATGTGGGTGCATTATCTGCTATTGATTTCCTGACTAAAATTTGTGGGGTAGAAGTTTCAAGTAGTAACTTTCCTCCTTATTAAACACTGATTTCGCTTCGTCGGCTATGTAGTATCAACTCAGGCTGATAGTATCAACCTGTGTAACTGGAGCCAAGTCTGGCCCAGATTTGGTTGTGAGCTTACAAACTCGCCAAAGGTGTGAGAGTGCGCGTGTAGTTGAGAATTCTACTGCTGGTCTCCACTTGGCTCTCCAGCCCACCGTAACATAATAGACCATTACATACAAACTTGGCCAATAATTTCGCAAACTTTTCCATTAATTTGAACTGACTGTTGAGAGTGTGCAGCGTTGAGGGGTGAGTTGGTTGGAAACTGTGGCGGAAGAGAAAGTGAACCCACACCAGTCAGTATTAGGGCTGCACCTTCCTCGTTCTATATAAACGTTCCCAGAAGTTTACTTCCTATCCAACCGCCCTGCCTAATTATTTACTCCAGTCCCTTCCCACTTATTACACTTACATATAAATCACAAGCATAACGTAATTAATGGCTCAGACTGTAATACGATAAACTAGCTATTATAATCCACCTTTTACCCTCTGAGAAGCCCTTCGATATTAAAGCCGACCCATCGGCCAACCCACCATCCATCCAATGGATATCGGTACGGTGGAAGCCTACTCTTTAATCCATCTTAAAGCTCGCTATTATTTACGGCCAGATCATTTTTCATACAGATGTTCATCTAGGGTTCTTATAAAACTTGAAATCTTGGCAGGCCTTTGTAGTTATGCGAATCTGATCACTACCTCCGTAAACAAAGCCGTAGTGCATTCGTGAGACGTCAGCACAAGTAGGGGTACTACACCAATAAAAATTCGTTGATTTCAGCTAGTGTTTTGATTGGTGTAGGAGCCCTACCTGTGCTGAGGTCACACGAATGCACTACGGCTTTGTTTAGGGAGGTAGTGATCTGAGGTCTAGGATGAATCTCACAGTATTCATCATGATGACTATATTTTAATATGAATTATTCATGTCAATAACTGGATTACTTTCTACAGTGAAGAATTTTCATTGAAATTTACAGAGGAAAGTTTCAAACCATATACTAGTAATCACAAAATTAATGAGATTATTCCGAATGACATTTTTGATTTGCATGTAATTTATTAATTCGCTTCTGATTTATTCCACTCTATTCAAAGTAGTAGTTGATTTTGGCGATTTAAATCTGGAAATAGAAAAAAAATTAAGTAGTCTTTGCAGGATGAATTTCATGCTAGTGATAACTTTCGATAAGTAATAACTATATATAGTGACAGGTACCTCACCCAAGAACATTACCAGATTTTTCGCATAAGGTCATTGATTTTTAACTTTTAAAATTATTGATTTTCTCAATTGCTGTTAAATGATTTGCTATTTTCTTCTCGAATTAAAAGAAATGAAATTCTATAGAGACAAGCATCAAACATAAAACATTCTGTAATTTATTCATTATTTCTATCTGGAGCTTTAGAATAGCACAAAACAATATGGAATAATTTTTTGGTACATCGCAATATAAGCTTGGATACAGAGAAAGAATACTGAAATGAATGAAGTTACTGGTGAACAACCAATTCTCTCCCAATCAAATCATTTCAAATCAAGTGAGAGGAGAGGACCTACCCTCTACCTGTAATTGGTAACAGTTGATTTGCATTACATTCGAGCAGGAATGACTGAACCGTATCCCGTTACCTGTGCTCTCATGACCCCTAATTTACGATTCGAAAATTGGACGCACGACTGGTATGCCATCAAAGGCGAGACCTGCTTTGAAGTCGGCGCCCTTTGCTCGACGACGGTCTATTAGGAGAGAGATCGCGTCGTCCCGGGTAACAAGGAGCACAACGAGGTTTACGCTCTATCACGTCAAGAATGCGAGAGCAGGGCTCAGGGCCAGGGCACAGGTCGCTGGCTGAAAGCATGGTGCTGCATGCTTGGAGAGCAGTACTGTTGTTAGCGCACACAAGTGGTCCAACGATCAGGACCTTCATGCTCTAGTGTCTCTATTTAGCAAAGAGGGATTTTGGCTGCAAGTGTGTGCATGTGTGCGTGCTCAGTGCTCACAAAGCGACGGCACTGTGGAAACTCGAGAGAAGCTCTCTCATCTGTTCAAGATAAGAGACTAGCTATTCCTCATATTAAACTTCACGGGTTTCGGTTGCTGAATCTTCTGTTCCCTTCCACCTTTGCTGCTCTGTCAAGACCTCTGCTCTCCAACTTCTCCTTCTTATCTCTCATCTGCTTTCCTCCTACTCCACTCACTTATCTCACTCTCTACCCCAAATTGTCATTATTTCTTACTCCGCCGAACCTGAGATCTCCATCTCTCCTCCTCTCACCGAGTTTCTCGATTAAGCAAGTCTCCATCCCCAAACCGAATTTGCTACACAAATGTTCTGTCTTTTTCTTAATACAATTACAGGATAGTTGTGTTCTTAATTATAAATGATTTCCTTGCTTCGTCGGCTAGTAATCAAGTGAAGAAGTTCTTATCATTAAAACTGCATCACTAGGATATTCTAGTTCAAGCAGAATTACTTGAATCCTCTAATCAATTCTAGTATTCCCCTACCCTCCGTTGATAGACCAGATAAGAAGGAATCTACGACTGGTTCGAATTATTTCAACAAACTTCTACTAACAAAATTTCCGTGTTCAAGAAAGACTACTACAAAACAAACATGGATTCTACCTCACCTTTTATTTTATCATCTGGATGAAATTAGATTTTTTGTTCAGATTAGATATCTCTATTCATGCTGATTACAATGGAAAATTGAACGTGAGAACTGATTGAAAATTAATCTGATACACCGATTTACGAAGGTTAAGACAATTTTATTTTTATTAACACACACACAAGAGCTATCGGCGTCTCCAATCATCATTTTTCGTTAGATGTAGTGGATGATCAAATATATTTCAACGGTAATAGTCTAGGAATTTTTTGATTGAATATTATAATTAGTGTATGGTGAGAGAATGAGATAGAGTGAGAAATGTGTAATGACTCACCACTAATTGGTTGGGCACAGTTATTGCTTATCAATATTTCATTCTTATGTTCTAATTAATTGAAGTGTTTCCTTCAAAAACACAGTCATCATGATGTACTATTTTCGAACTTAGAATATTATTATTATTATGTTTGAAATAACATGAAGCATTCAAACTATCCAATTATCCAATTGAACTATTCCTTGATTCATCATTGAATCGGCGTACTAGCGGGTTTAGTTCTTATGATTCCCCGAACTCCTGATTGCCATGCAATTCAAATGAACTTTGCTTTTGACTGATACAAAACATAGTACGGGCAACTAATTGCTACGTTGTCGAAACTTGGCGGCAAACGTTGTGCAGGGTGGAATTATCACATAAATCAGGTCTCACTTTTGATGTCAGCAGTCAATAGCGATTCAAAAGGACTGGAAGGGATTGAGTTGGGCGCGAGAATCAAGGTTCAAGGGATGTGAGAGCTACAATATAGAGGGCAGTGTACTAATTACTCTGGAACAGATCAATCTAGATGAAAATTCGTTACTTATGATGAACTTTGAAGTGCATATACCGTGTCCAAAGGGATGCTCTGACCTCCCCCCCCCTCCACAACATTTCCTTCATCATCAACATCATCAGACATGGTTTTCGTGACTGAGGCTGATCATTTGGTATTACTCTTCCGGTTTTGTGAGTATCATCATTGCCATCATCGACTGTAATATCATTCTTGAAGCTCTTGAAACTTGTTTGAGCTCAGCCGGACTTCCACCGGATATCAACTGCTACTCTTCCTAATATTTACTTCCCCTTCCAACTCTCATAATAATTCTATCTGCCAAGAACCTCTTCTGACGCAATCGCTCTCAGAGTGAGTAAACCCTACGATTCGGATATCTCTACCCGTATGGTCCAAGTTTCCTGTCCCAAGTTCTTGAGAGCTGGCTCAAGATCCAATATAAACTATGCATTGCGATAAGAAAATACGGACTTCGGTCAGCCGAAAACTTTGCGCAGAACTTCGCCAAAGTCCTTCCCAGATTTATTGTAATGCACCGACTTATCTTATCATTTTGCTGTGAGTGGGAAGTTTCAATGTGAGTGACGCGAGAACTTGGTCGGATATTTTGATAGAAAACCTCTTTTAAGTTACATGTTTCTCATGTTTGGTTCTCAATATAGTTTTATCGAATCTACTGTATTACTTGGGAACCAAATACGAGTAGTGTTCCAAAAATAGGAGATAGTTTCAATCAAAAATCTGTCGCTTGATGCTAATCAATCATCATCTAAAGAGAAAATATAGTATCAAATACATTATTAATAGCGTCTACTTCAATAGAATAGAAAGAAACTCATTTCTGGTGAGGCGATACTTCTCTTTATACAGGAAGTATAAGAAAATTATTCACAAGACGGGACACAGTAAAAATATTTATAAGATTATTGTCAATCAATAAAAAAGTCATTAAGGTCATAAGATTGAATTCAAGCGTATTGAAGTTACATGCCAAGTGTGAGAGCATGCAACAACTGTATCTCAGGAATCCTAGATTTTCTCGAATCAGGTCCCAAATAATTTTAAAAATCGAATCATAAAAGTCACAATATAATATCAACATACATTGTTAGCGTGTTTCATCTGATCTCATCAGTGAGAAAGTTCCGAATGAAATTATTATAAAAGTTCAAGAATATTGTTAAAAACATCATAAAGTCAAAAACTTTAATATGTTTATAGTTCTGAAATTCAATATTGATGGATCCAGCCAGCCCTTGTCCAACACACTGCTGTAAATTCAACTCTATTCGGACTGGTGAAGGTATATTTGATTCGGGGAGTTGAAAGATCATTGCCAAACGAACTGAGTCAATCAGGAAAGACTGCTGATTTGACACAGAACCGAGTAAAACTGAAAGTGATGAGGTCTGCTCCATTGAGCCGATTGCTGAACTTATAGGCTCAGGGCCAAGGATTGAGATTATGACGACGACGACGTTGGATGGAAAACTGCGTCCAGTGCTCACTGGAAGAGTGACGTCACCCTGGGGGAAGGGTAGTATGAGGAGGAGGGAGGGGTTGAACAGGTGCAGAGAGCTATGCTTTCCGCGACTCGAGCAACTAACAAGGTCCGGACTGAATTCTGACGGGAGCAATTTTGCAATACCGCCCTGGCTAAATTGGATTTCTGGCTTTCGCCTGCTACACATTCAGACCGTTAACCGTTATTTATTAGGTTATCGGGATTAACAGTAAAGCACAAGATGCTATCTTTCTCCGCCATTGCAACAAATCCAGAATGTTTTTGAAGCTTTGTTAGCCTGAGATTACCTTAGACCTATGTATAATACCCAAGCTCCTATAGTGCCTAAGGTTGAACCCGATATTGCAACTCTGTATCATGCTATTATCATCAGGTGTTGCGCTTGCTTGATCAAGTCTCAGACTTCCTCTATTATAACTTCTCCTTTACTCTCATTAGAGATTTATTAGCTCTCAAAACAAGAAATTTGGATAAAGTGAGAGTCAATACCGGAGACGAAAAATTCGATGATATCTTTCAACGGTATATTTTTCAGATGGAATTAAATAGACTTTAAATAATTTTTGGATAGTAGTTCTCATCGAATTTCCATCTAGCTGTTAACCCTGTTGTCAATGTCTGCAGTAGCAGAAGTCTTCGGGGTGATTTACAGCATTTATTTAGGATTTTCGTTAAATAATAATTGTATATTTTTCATATGTCGATACTTTGATGTTGAGAGAATCAAGCATAATTTGAGATCTAATTAAACTGACAAAAATCTCAAAATATAAGTATCCTTGATATCCTTCACATTGACTCCTAACACATGTAGATTCTTGAAAGTCAGTGATTTAAATTTAGAGTTCATTATTGTAGATGATTCTGTCACGAGACAAAGATTTGATTTCCTTATGCTGCTCCAGTTCTAATTTTTTCAGGTCTGAACCATCCATAATAGCTTTCGATAATTGAATTTCTGTTGAATGGATTAGAACTATACAGTAGAATTGTTAAAGCAGTGTCCAAGATGCATGTAGTATCCGATAAGTAATAATGATTATTAATTTATCAATCTCAATCACTCTATTCTTGGAAAAGTAACAATCATGTAGAGTATCCTCCTTCATTTCAGTTCTAACAAATTATAATGAAACAAAATCCAGAATCCACAAAACAAAACTATCAATCAGTAAACATGTCATAGTGAGCTGAATCATAGTAATTTGTCAATAAATGAGTAGTCATACCAGAATTTCTGTTTTGGCAGCTACTCTCGAATTGAGATTTCCACTTTCTTGTAATAGAAATGCTTTAATTATTCCTCAAAGTTTATTTCTTTGTTAGCTAAGCCTTCTAGACCTGATAATGTGCCTAGGATGATGAATTATTCTCTCTCAAGTATGCATTGTAAATTATTCTCTCTCAAGCATGCATTGTTTATTATTTTTGCACATGAATGTTTTGTTCAATAATACTTGTCTCTCTTTCAAACTAGTAATTCTCAGATTAGTCTCACATTAATTTCCTTTTTTCAAATTCACATGATTATGTATGTAACACTTATATAATATTTAGTACAGATTGACTTGTTAACCTCAATATTTTCATTTCTTTGCTTCATAATAATGTTTTCCAATTTATTTATCCATTGCTTCAAATTAAATTTAATTTCTGTATTAATTTTAGTTAATTTTATTTTAATCAATTTCTACTTTCACATGCTTTCAATTCACCATGCTTATATTTATACCTTATGTGAATTGCTTCACAACATACACTGTATGAATGTAGTATCATAATTTTCTTTCGTATATTTCATTGTATCACCAATATCGGGGACCGCGCTTCGCTCTGGTGTACAAAAGCATAGAAAATTTATTACGAAAGAAGAAATTATAATAACATTCATATTAGTTCATACAGAAATGCTCTATCTGATCACAGTAAATTGAGATTAATTCCCAGAGGAATGCAAAAATTTCCCTCACATAGGCCCGGTTGCACAAAAGCCGGTTAAACTTTAATCCTGATTAAATTTCACGTCAACCAAATCAGGAAAGACCATTTCAAAAAGATGGATCTAGTGGAACTAATCAGTATTGAAAATAACCCGGTTTTTTGCAACCTGATTGAATGATTACAAAATTTCAACAGCTAAGTTATAATTATTTTGACACAGTCCCACACACATGAACTCGCTCACTCACTTCCAATATAAACAGACGACGAAATGATTATTATCTGCTGTTTTTCCAAGGATGAATAATAATTATCCTTTTAATGTAATTATCCTTCAGCAAGTTTTCCCAGGGATGAGACCTAGTGCAATCGATTTTTTATATTATAAACCTACTATATCCTGAATTTCGTGAGAATCGTTAGAGCCGTTTTCGCGATACGGTGAAATACAAACATATAAACATATAAACATCCAAACATCTAAACAACTAAACATCTAAACATGTGAACATATAAACAGAAATTGCTCGTTTAATAGTATAGGATTTATTTTTCATTTTTACACGTTCAATTTGTTGGTAAATAGTAGTGAAGACTGATTTGGACGTTATGCCTGTCGTCGTCCTTGACATTGTAAATAAATAAATAGATGTATAAATAAATAAATAAATGAATAAATAAATATGGCTCCAGCTGTTTTCGAACTTGACACTCACACTCATCTGACACTGAAGGGATTGGCAATCTGTAGTTGTGGTGAAGCTAGTGACAGACGCTTAGTTGGCCATTTGCTAGTTGGCGGGAGGGCAGGCACAGTACAATACTAATCAGGAGGCATAATACTAAACCAGGAGATGCTGATATTATTATGGAGTTGGCGCGGGTGTGACAACAATGGATCGCGTACAATGCACGGGAACATCAAAGGGGAATGGCCAGCAGATAATGGAACAGTCTCCCGTGAGTCGGATTAATTAGGCAATTCCGCTCGGGACCAGACTCAATGCTCAGTGCTCAGTGCTCAGTGCTGGCAACACACAACACGGTCACACTCTCTCTCCTCTGTCAGTCTAGCATCAGCTCCTACTAATTAGCGGCTCTCGACTAATCATCTCACAATTTCATCAAAACATCACACCAGAAACAAGCTGAGAATTTTGAATTAGTTCAAACCTCTGTAGTTGGAGAATGCACTGTTAGCAATGATATGGTCAACCATTCCTAATTGAAATCACCTTGTCCAGGAGTCTAGCTGGAAGATAGATCTATCTATGGAGATACGGGGGTCTATTCGAAAGATGGAGGTTTTACAGCCTTCTAGACAGCCAGGGAGACTTGAAAACTCACTAAATTCCACACATAACATGTATGAAAGACAATATTCCAATAATAGAAAGGACAGCACTTCTCCATTTGATTCTCTGGTCGATCACTAAACTCTGGTTACTTCAATGGGTAGTTCACTTGTTTTTTTAATATATCAGGAATATGAATCAATCACAGAAAAGAGCACAATTTAACTGCAGCAGAATACACAATTTGAGAATGCGGAATTTGAAATTTGATACATGCTGATCAGGTATAAAACTGAGAAATTCATTCTTCAAGAGTCAGAATGAAATTGGTACCGTACTTTATCAGGCTGGCCGTACAGTTTAGGGTAACGTACGTTTCACATCACACAAGGCCAACCTCTTTGTCTTCGAGTCAGAAACAATCAGACAGGTGTGCCCACCTCCCGAAGATGCATTCTTCCCTAAATTTAGGGGAAACATGTCGTTAGTAGTAGTTTTTAACACTGCTGAACTTTTCTAGGACCCCCAAAATGTGATTTTTGGCCCTCTCATATCAATTTCAAGGACGGAGTCCTCCCCCCCTCCTGTGAGCACCACTGGAAAAGACTTCATTTGCCAGATAATTGAGGATTGCAAATAATATTCCCTGAAATACTGATTCTAGAATGTTGTGACTAACTCAGCAGAGTACTGTGTTGTAGTGTCTAACTGAATATTGTTTCTCTCAATGTTCTAAAATCCTATTTGAAACCGTGAAAGGTGTTGATTTGATTATAACCTTCAGATGTGGTGGTGGCGATGAACCCAGTCGGTGGAGCAGAAAGTAGCAGCTCTGCCACTGGGAGAAACAGGGAGGCGACAGTCAGAAGAGGACAGAATGATACGATGAGCTATTGATGGATAAATTGATTGATGGAAAGTGAAAAGTTGAGTGAGAGTGAAAGAGTCTTGTCAAAGGGGTGGTGATTCTCTTTCAGAAGAGATCAATGAAATAATGCCGAGGTAATTGAGTTGGAACTTTGCGAGTTTTGGAATTGAAAATTAATTACATTTCCTTCCGTGGCCAGATTAGAATTTTCTCACCCCTCTCCTAACAAATCACCTTCTCTCTCTCTCTCTCTCTTCCCTGCCATGGTGAAAATGCACTCGTTCCACACTGCGACGGATCTGCGTGCTAAAATGTCGCTCCAAATCAAATCGTCCTCCCTTTAAATCCGCTCGTTATATTATCATTCCAACTGCACCCCTCTGTCTCTCAAAATCTCACTATCCATCCTACGATTCTTGTCAGATTTTCGATATTTCTCGGCATGAAATCCTCCCTTCCATTCTGGCAGTCAACCCTTATCAAGAATCCGTTATTTAATACGATGAACATCACAGCCGGCGCGAAATTAATTTTATAAGAGGAATAATTCCCAACCATTGATTCCATTTCTGTGATGCATGAAGGAAGATCTCCAATCAAATCATCTGACACGATCTAATAACTCTGTTGATTGACATAATTATCTTCAATAATCATTGTAACGTGTCTGTTCAAAGAGGACAAATAATATTATATACGTCATTAGCATCACTGTACTATTCATCATTTTGGGAAATATCGAAGTTGGAATATGAGACGCTATAATGGAAAAAGTGAGAAACTATCAATTTATTTTCAAAGCATTAGCAACATTGGTTTCTGCTTGCCAAAGAACTGATGAACTCAGTATTCTTAATGCAATTCTTAAAATTCTCTCATCCAAGTCTGCATTGAACAAAACAATAATTATAAATATCGTATTTTTAAAAATATTGATGTAATTATAATGAATTATTGTTAAAGACAGTTAATTTATAAACATTGATTATAGTTGAAGATTTCTGTGGACAAAGAGTTTATATGATGTGTTGAATAGCCTAAGTTATGATGATCGAGTTGATAATCATGAACTCTTCCTTTTACAGTTCTGAGAGAAGACTTCAGAGCCGAACCGAAAGATACACGTGTTGCAGCAGGTGAAACGGCCCTATTGGAGTGTGGGCCTCCCAAGGGTCACCCGGAACCCACTTTGTTCTGGAAGAAGGATGGTCAGGTGCTCGATCTGGAAACATCCAACAGGTAACTAAACTTTCAACTTTTAAATTTTGACTTGTAACAATTTACTTGAACAGGTAACAGTAAACTTGTTCCCATTCAATCATTCAAAAAGACTAGTTTTCACAAAAGAGTTACTGCAGATGTCCTGTAATTCAATAGTGACCTTGGAGAATATCTTAAAGAGACACTTCACCTTAGCCATTGAATAATTCAATTCACAGTAAGTTCATACTCCATCATTCTCATTACCAAAACCTGTTCATTATTCAAGAATAATTATACTCATAGGAGGCTATACATAATGTGTAGCCATTTAGCTATTACACCATTTGTATAATGGTCAACTTGGAAGACAAGAACGCTTGTTGCTTGAATCATTAGTAATGTTTGATGAGTAAATGTAATCATTAGCTTAGATGAGTTTGAAAGTTGAATTATCATTGTAAAATCAATCAATTGATAGAAATTATTGATATTATCTCGTAGTGCATTATCAAAATTCTCTACACTTAGTTATCAGTATCAATAAAGATGATACGTAAGTGAATTTTTGCTTCGATCTGATAGTAGTGAAACTGGATGTCCACATTACTGATCATCCATTACTACACACGTAAAATTATTTTTTCCTATGAAAACTGCTGCTAGAAAAAAATTTCTAATATATTTTCATTTTTTATAGTGATAGACTAAGAACGGTTTACGGTAGGACGGTTTACGGGTAATTGAAACCATAATCCAGTCTTAGAGAATAGAAAGCTTGAGAGTTAAAATGTTACTCATATGAAGGATAGGACAAAACCTCTGCTATGGAATGATGTGTCATAAAAATAGGAAATGGTAAAACTATTCATTGATCCTAAGAACTCATACAACAATTGGAACTTTGGTTTTTTTTAAGAGTACGGGTGGTGGATGGAGGGAACCTGATGATGACTGAGGTGAGGCAGGCAGATGAAGGTCGCTACCAATGTCTCGTGCAGAATTTGGTTGGAATGAGAGAGTCTGGTCATGCTACGCTCACTGTTCATGGTAGGTTAATAGATTATAGATTATAGATTATAGTAGTCAATATTATATTATCAATGTTTGATATTGTATCTGGCTTCTCATTTTTAGAAATTCTAATGTTAGAATTCGTTTTCATTTAAATCATATCACTGAGGAACTTAATTTGAAGTCCAATAAAATTTTCTTAAATAAAAAAGAAAACAATTAACCAATATCCAAGAATTATTATTGTTGATCATGTATTACGATCGGGCCTCCAATCATCTTGTGTGATATTGATTGGTATTGTAGTTATATTGCAGAAGCACTGAAACTCAATAAAAGTTGGAGTTTTCATAGTAGTATAATTTGCCAGCAATGAAAGTTCAATGTTCCAGATTCAATGAACTGATATAATATTATTATAGTTATTCATTCTATCATTTATGCCTGTTTTCCACTGTGATCGTTTGTACTTCACATGAATATTATGGTAAGGGACATTGTTCTGACATAATAAGAAAAAATATTTCTTTCTTCATTCAAAATAGATAAACAAATACATCCCAAAATTCCTAGATACTGTACTTCAAAACACCATCAAATCATGAATAACATGAAACATTATTCCAAAAAATTAAGTTCTTAAGAGCGATAGTTGTCAAATCTCAATAATAAACAGCTTTGTGAATTTTCTTTAGATTGCTCAAAAGTTGAATCTGTCTCCTTTAAACTTTGCATTCGAAACAGCCTACAAGTTTTGTCTCGTGTATAGCATACTTGAGCTGCTGATTTGATTGCAATCCCCCATGTTGACGATGGAAATACGAATTGCCTCCAATCTTACTTTATCTTTCAAATCTCACAAATAGCAGTACCATGCAGGGAATATATTCAAGGGGTGTTCTGTGTACGACTAAAATATAAATGTCTGCAAGTTCTCTCTCAATTTCCCCCTCCGAGTGAATGGAATAGAAAGTTTGAATTTATACATCAGAAGATCTATCAGATCTGGAGGAAGATTCAGCACCCCTGATGCATAGAGAGTGAGAAGTTCTAGAGAATATGAAAGTGGAGCATCCCCTGCCAAAATGCAGAGGGAGCCAATTCTGTAAGTTAAATGAATCGTGTGCTGATCCATCCCTCTTCCATCCCTTAGCTGTTGTATGGAGCAAACTAGATAAAGACCAGCTAATGTGTCTTGCATTGAATGAGATGGGCCATTACCACTCTGCCCTTCTATAATTTGCTTGCTTTCCCTTTTCACTGGCTTGTAATAAAATGTATCGTTATTCCCATTAACAGTATGCAGTAGTCGAGATGACTAGCTATTTGACTGGAGAATTATCATTTTTGATCTATTACCAGCCATACTGAGATGCTATGAAATTATTTTACTGCAAATTTTCTGCCGATAAAATTTCACAACGGTTCATACTTTTCGCAGTTATCACTTCATTTGAATTTCACACACATTAAAACTGAAGCAGCCTTTTATTTTGATTTATCCTCAAAAAAATCTCCCTTCTATTCTCTCATTAAAAATAAAATAAAAAATATCACTCTCTGGACCATGAGACATGATTGAACTACTGGGAATGGCCGGAAAATGATGTCAATAATTTTTCAAAATCCATTGTACATACCAGAGTGCTGCGGCACTGAGGAGATTAGTAGTTTGTGGCCTTCTGAACAAAGCTGACTTCGCCCTACCGGACAGCTTTTACAGGAATTTCCGTGAGAGACATTTTCGTAATGTGTCAGAGCTCAAAATGCAGTGCTCCCTCGTGAACAAAGTGTGACGAAAAGCCATACTTTTTGGAACATTTTTTTGAACACATGGTAATGGGTCGTACTCGAACACCCAATACTCATTCTCATTGATAGCATTGCTAAAAATTCTGGGTCCTCGTCACACTTAATCTAGGGAGCGCTGCATTTTGAACTCCGAAGTGTCACAACCACGTCTCTCTTGAAGATGGTTGACTTCGAGTGCCGAGTGGGCGGCGACCCGTCGCCCAAAATCCTGTGGCGTCGCGACGACGGGAAAATGCCCATCGGCAGGGCTCACCTGCTCGATGACAAGTCATTGAGAATCGAGCATGTCACTCCTGAAGATGAGGGTCTCTACATCTGCGACGCCGAGAATCTTGTTGGAAGTGTCTCCGCTCGTGCATCTCTGACTGTACATTGTAAGTCTGTAGGCATCCTATATTATAACAAAAAAAGGAAGTACACTATTTTGCTGTTCAGTTTCTATTTAATGTAACCTGTCGTCTTCACTTACTCCGTCTATAAGCCACTAAATCTGATTCACACACCTACCTCGAACAACTTGAAAACTATAGGAAGTTTTCCTATTATCCTTGAACGTATTAATGATCCTGTCTGTGACGCATGAGCTGTACGCAAGAAACCATAGAAGCCAATTTTAACCTATTTGGCTCTTAAGCTATGTATAATGAAATAAAAGTATAATTCTATATAAATTGAGCAAAGGAGTACTTTTGGTACGCGTATTTCATAAATCCATAGTGTCAATATAAACACCGCTCCAAGCGATTGAAATAATGTAAATCAAAAGAAGTGTCATTTTTTAAATTTCAAATAGAACTTTTTGTTTATTTGAACTTGAACTGATCACAGACCAGACTTCACTATGAATCTACTTAGCATAGTTGACCTTATTGTCAAGTTCTATTCAAATTACTGGATGTACTACTGATACCTTACGTGTAATAATATTGTTACCTCCTTTTACAGCACCTCCAGTATTCATCACCAAACCACAAGATCAGAAGGTTGGCCTAAATGGAATAGCGTCGTTCGACTGTGTTGCCAAAGGAAATCCGCCTCCAAGTGTTTTCTGGAGCAAGGAAGGAAGCCAAGTGCTGATGTTCCCGGGCAACTCGTACGGCCACTTGCACGTCACTGCTGAGGGTTCACTGCGCATTCAGGGCGCGCAGAGGGAAGACGCCGGGTTCCTTGTTTGCTCTGCATTGAGTGTAGCTGGTTCAACCACTGTCAGAGCTTTTTTGCAGGTAATTATTCTCTAATAACCTTTGAATAAAGAAAGTGATTTTTTTATTAAAGGATTCCCTATTAGTTGATCGCATGCATCTTCAAAGTTTCTCATATTCTTGCATTTACGCTATAATTTTCATTACATTCATTTATTCATATACAATAGAAACAATGCAGATAAAAACAACAATTGCAATGCTGCAATTCGTAAAAATGCAAATTTAGTTGTGTGAGCTTACTTCAATAATTACATATCATGTTTTTTTTGTTGCAGGTGACATCGGTTGATGATGTTCCACCTCCCATAGTCGAGATAGGTCCATCTAACCAGACTCTACCAATTGATTCAGTTGCAAATCTGCCTTGCCAAGCGCGGGGTACTCCACATCCCATTATAAAATGGTACAAGGACTCACAGCCACTCGACTCCACTGTCAATCCCAGAGTCAACATTCTCACATCTGGAACATTGCAAATCAATGGTAAGGAGAACTCGTGTTTACTTGAGCAAAATTGAGTTGTAGCTCATTAGTGTGTTTAATGCCGCATCTACATGTTGGTCCAGTCACTGGTTCATTAGGGCTGCGCAAAAGGCTAAAAAAAACTTTTTACTGTTGATATTTTTCAGAGCTTTTCAATTCATATACTATCAAGCTATAAGAATAGAAGAGTTTTCTAAAGAAAAATGTTTTACCTAATCATTAACTTACTTTTCGAGATAACAGCGCCTAAAGTTTAACTTTTTGGTAAAGATTAGTTCAAATTCGGTATTTTTTTCATGAAAATTTGAGGATAAATAATTCTAAATGGTATTGTTGATTAAATAAAACAAAAATTTGATTTTTAAGAAAGTTATTCAATTTACCAGAAATGGCCAAAAAAACATTTAGTTGATTTATTTTTGCACAGCCTTGGCCTGCAATGTGACCAGTGCCCAATGAAGGCCAGCATTCGCAAACAAACCACACATCCACACAATGGCGCTGGTCGACATTGGCCTTCATTGGGCCAACATGTAGATGCGGCATTGAATTTGGGCTTTGAGGTGCATAATTTCAATATTTGAGAAAGCTGTATTAAAATTTTAGTGTTACAAATTATTACAAGTTTTTTTTGAAATTCAAGCCACAAATCTTGACTACTTATTGGCCATGAACACAGTCAAGAACATCGTCTCTTATTAGGCGAATTGTGGTTATTTTCTTGAGCCTCTTGGATAAATGGATCCCTGAAGTACAAATATACATAATTCTTCAGAAGAGAATTTAATATTTATGTCAATTTGATTTGACAATTTGAATAATATTTTATGATATATGTATTATGTCCATGATATCAATATTTATTATATGTTTAACAAATAATTTACATCATTCTTCTGAAGAGAATTAACTATTCATGATAATTCATAAATTGTTTTTATTCGTGGCCAATTACAATCAATGCAGCGAAAATTCAACTTCACAACTTCATTCATTTGTATCTTCCATTCAGCGAAACTCTATTCAATAATTTTCCCTAGTAACATAATTACTCTTATTCATTCAACTCCACTCTCCAACTATTCATTCAACTCCACTCTCCAACTATTCATTCAACTCCAACTCTCTACTCTATTCTCCTTCCATAGACCTGCAGCTAGTGGACTCCGGCCTTTACACATGCACAGCGTCGTCAGAGAGTGGAGAGACGTCGTGGTCAGCGTCGCTGAGCGTGGAAAAGGCGCCTGGCACCCACCTGCACCGCAGCCCCGACCCGTCCACGTTCCCATCACCGCCCGGGACACCCCAAGTGCTCAACATCACCCAGTCCAACATCACCATCACCTGGGACCCGGGGGAGAACGCAGCTCCCCTCATCGGCTACACTGTCGAGTACTTCAGCTCCGACCTGCAGACCGGCTGGGTGGTCGCTGCGCACAGGATCAACAACCGCTCTATCACGGTAAGATTTTGGGAAGGAAATAATGATTGTGATTTTGCTATAACTCAATCAATCAAGGGTTTGGACCGGGTGAACAGTATACTCTCCCCCCCTTATCAAGTATTTCCTCACACTCAGGTTCATCTGTAGATATTTAAGACACCATATTAAATTTGCTAGTGAATAATTTATCAACAAAGAGGTATAAAATGTAATATAATATTGTCTTTCTTCGCAGGGATAGCTGCGTTTTATATTTATATAAAACTTGAATTTTGATACTAACCGTCAGTTGCATGAAAATACAACTGTAAGATGATT
Organism: Nilaparvata lugens; assembly: GCF_014356525.2. Lineage (NCBI taxonomy): Eukaryota > Metazoa > Arthropoda > Insecta > Hemiptera > Delphacidae > Nilaparvata > Nilaparvata lugens. Next base: position 29,159,303 of record NC_052508.1, on the reverse strand, counting down.
CGATAACATGAACCAGTTTTATAATAAATGCCAGTAAAAGAAGGCAAGATAATTTTATATTCTTATTCCATTATAATAATTCATTTTTAACATCTCTGAAGTAAAATATTCGAGTTCCATTATATTTGTATGACATCATTCTCACAATATTTATCAATTCATAAGCCGATGATTATAACTTCCTTTCAATGAGAACAAATACAAGGGAAAATTGTTGACCGAAGCGAAGCTGAGGTCTTAGTTTCGACTCGATCGGCTTTTGTCTGTTTGTTTGTTTGTATCACAGTTACAGTCGCAGTTATTGTCCGATTTGGATGAAATTTGGTAGGCAAATTCTTTGAAACAAGGCGCAGAAACGTATGTGTAACGATCTTTGATAAGACCTCCGGTTTTTTGTAATTTAAAAAGTCTAATCTCCATCCAGAAACTGACTTTTTTGTGTATAGCGCCGTTATCTTTGAAAATACAGCAATTCTACAGTAACTATATTACCCACAGTATGGCCATTGACTGTCACGCTTCTGATTGGTTAGCTCGGTCACATATGGTACAAATCCGCCATTAAGATTCCGAACAAACTTTCAAGTCCTATCTTATAGCATTAGAAATTTGGAACTTATCACTTATTTTACCAATTGTAAACATATTTTGAACTCACGATGAGTTTGATATAACATTTTCGAAGGGAAATTGATTATACTTTAATATAGGCAATTTTAAAAACACTAATAAAGCTTGAAACATTGATTTTCCTTCCTTCGGACTCATCGCAGACCACTTCTAGAGCTTTCTCGGACAACTTATTGGGAACCAGTGATCTAGATAAATATCAGAAAGATAAATTTCAATTTTATTGTATTTCCTCATCCAATTTATTGGATTGAACTTCAAATAATCCAATTTCAAAATACTTTTTGCGGCTCCATTAAATATAACATTTTATGAAATTTTTAACCGTGATTAAGTGCTGATTAAGTAGTACGTCTTGACTTCTATTATTGATTCTCTTCAGTTTTGAGTACCCTATCCATAGCATGTTCAATAATTGGTCAATAGTTATTGATATAATATGGATTTAGAGTTGCATTACCACGAGCTTAAGATTTGAAATATTACTAAATATGAATAATAATGGTAATGTGTTTTCTTTTTCAATTGCTTACATGTTTATTAAAATCATTAAGTAGAACTATGGCTAGAACAATTGGCTTTTCCACAGTTTATATCCAATGTTGTGTTTAAAATATTTTCGTCAGACTTATTGGCTGTCAACTTATAAAACAAAATATTTGAATGTTATGGAATCTATTGCGATGAGAATTCCATCATATTTCCACAAATAGATATGAGAACTTCATTATTTTTTGTCAATGGAACAAAATTTATTACATATATCATGACATATTTCAAAAGCTATTTGGAGATTCAGCTTCCATGTTACGTTACCTACCTTTCATTTTTACTCGCTATTATCTACGAATAACTATTTCAAGCTCAAAAACTATATTGGGAATATAGAAAAAACATTAAAGAAATTATATCGAAGTTAATATTCACAAAAATATGCTTTAATAAGTAAAGGCAAGCGATTTTACTTATAATCGCATATAAGCTCCATTGTAAAATTCAAATATTTGGAATCTTCATGGCGGCGGCGGGAAAAAAAACTCCAATGGCCATACCACCATACTGTGGGTAATATAGTTACTGTAGCAATTCATGATCCTACTTTTTTCTCAACGATGCTCAGTTTCAGAGGTATGATAATTTTTTCCATTATGGTATACAGATAGGAGATTTGAAGCCGGAGACATCATACGTGTTCGTAGTGCGAGCTGAGAATGCTCACGGGCTGTCAGTGCCCAGTGACACGTCGAAAGTGGTGAGAACCCTGGGCAGCAGTGAGGGCACAAGGACTGTGCCGCCGCAGCTGCTGGATGAGGCCAGGGTTCGGTTGGGCACCAAGGTCATTGTCCTACAGGACCTCAGCCCCGTCTCCTCCACCTCTGTCAAGCTGGTCTGGGAGGTAAGTTACCAATACATTTTCCGTACATCTCTTCACTAGAAATTCTGTCGGAAACAAAAAATGTATATATTGGATTGTCATGCCGAATTCTTGTATCAAGCTTCATAGTATTAAGGTATGCGCACACCGATGCGTACAAATTTGTTGCGGAATTTTCATGAACTCAGACTGCGGTTTCCAAACAAAGTTTTCGTTGCGAAATATTGGGGCACGCACACTGGGAAGCGAAATAATCGCAATGTGGAGCGCGGGAATATTCGAGTTGACTTATATGTTGTTTAAGCCGGCTCCAGACATGTGTCATTCGGCAAGCAGCGAATGTTCATCGTTCGGCGAACTATTCGTCTAGATATTTGACGATTAACGAGCACACATCTACACACATGTGTGGTTTGCCGAGCAGTTGCTCGTTTTGGGAATAGCAAATACTCGTCAACTGAATGTCATCTCATCTACCGTCAACATGGAAGAGCTGTTATGTAGCTGAGGTGAACGTGATATTTTCGAGCTCAAAATTTAAGTGGTTTTATTCTTTTTTTGTGAATTTAGAGTTTGTTTCATGTTTTTACGAAAGTTTTACTATCAATCTATCCTAATCAGAAATTGCTTGTTTTATTCAAATCTATATTCTCGGATTGTGATTTGGTGTAGAAATTGAAATGGAATGGACATAACATATGTAAAATATTTTGACAATTTGAAACTTAAAAAATTGGAAAAGTCTTAGGCAATAGCCTGTTTTTACTTTCTCGATCATTGTATTGTTTGTACTAACCAAATAAATAAATAAACGTGGATCTCGATATTGAAGATGCTCTTCATGCTTATTCTGCTTTTATAAATAAACCAAACTAACCCTATGTCCCCGGGTACATGGGTACCCGGGTACCTAAACTAACTGTATATAGGACATGAAAAGCCCTAGAATTTTAACTTCGATTGAAGTTAAATTGATTAACCTAGAAATTCAGATTAACCTAGATTAGCCCTAGAAATTTAACTTCAATTGATTAAAAAAAATATTTAAATAATTCAGTAACCTGGATGGGACTGGTTATTATCTAGTTTTCATCAACATTTGAATTATTCATTAACTAGCAGGTAACCCGTGCTCAGCAAGGGTCTATTTTAAAAGTTTACCAATTAAAAACTTGATCGAGTAGAATCTTGAAGAGCTTGAAGTAGGCCTAAAACCATCTTCGGTTAATTATATGCAAAATTTCAAGTTAATTTCAGTCCAGTAGTTTAGGCGTGATGATGCATGAAACATAATTTTCCTAACCCGTACGTGTATAAGCCAGTTTTTTTTCTTTATTATAATATATATAAGTTCTTCAACTTGGTAGTAACATACGTGGGCATACAAGGAAAATCTCTAAAGTAAATTTCTCAAGAAATCAATTTCTAATTTCTAACATCAATCATAATTTCCTTATAGTGATTTTTCACAAAATAATATCATACTGCAAGGAATGAAATATTCTTTATTTGTTTGATAATTGATTATTTGATTTGATATGATTCAATATTCATAGTTTATAGAATCAATTAAAAATAATGAAAAATCAAAGTTTGGAAAAATTGCACTTAGTGCATTTTCCTTGTACGTCCATGATAATAAAGTAACAGAACTCAAATCTTGTTTAGAAACCTTCCTCAACTTAATGCCAACCTTACAAAATTGGAGTGGGTTTAATTTAGTTACCAATATATTTTAACCATCTGTTTCGGAGAGGTAGTATCTCTAGATTATATTTCTATATTAACATATGGTATGTACATTTCACATGAACATTCGTCCACTTTGATGTGTTCAAAAGTCCCACACCGACCGGGAAAACAACGAGCACGAATGTTCACTGCTTGCTGAATACCAAACATCCATCCACACTACTAGCGATTCGGCGAGTCGCTACTCGGTGTTTGCCGAATGATGCATGTCTGGAGCCGGCTTTACAAGGCAGACCAAACTAGTGTAGTTCCAGAACTTGCCACAAAATTCGCAACACGAAAAAGCGCTGCAAATGCTGCATGTAGCAAAAGCTGCAAATTATTCGCAAGGGAATATTTCGCAACGCATTGGTTTGCGCCAGCACATACACCGCAATGGTATTAAATTTCTGCAATTTCGGCAAGTTCTGTGAATTGATTCCGCACCGCAACAAAACTTTCGCGTTGGTGTGCGCCTGGTATTAATCATTTATTATAAGCAATCTAGTGCCTATTGTATGAAGTGCCTATTATTCAGAAGATCGCTGATGAAGATTAAAGAAAAGTCTGCTCACATACGGTACAATACAAGCACTATTGTGAAGCAGTTTCTTACATGATTGAGAAGAATTATTCCAAAGTTTGTTGAAGAAGAAGGACTTCAATAATGGAATGGGTTGACGGGAGGATGTAGTAGGTTGTAGTAGAATCTACCAACTAGCCTAGTATTCAAGGAATGACTTGTTGACTTCATTTCTCATTGAACTTTTCATTTTTGTACAGAACACATTCATACATTCATATTCACTTTATTTGATGTGTTAAAATCTGTTATTTACTTATATTCATATTGAGTTGTCTGGTTTGACTGGACCTGAGAAATCATGAATTTATATACAATATGGATGAAGGTATCTTCGAAAATGGGCCTTGGAATTTTTTTTGGGCTGAAAGAAAATGACCACAAATATGTTTTGAAATTTGAAGAATCCCTCATTATCATTTATAATAATAACATTATCATTGAAGAGTGCATTTCTGCTTAATGCAGAATAGTTTTTGATCATGTGAAGCATGTAATAACCCCTTTTCAACATGGCTTCATGCCCAGTAGATCAACTGTGAGTAATTTGCTGACTTTCACACAGTTTGTTTCCTCTCACCTTGACATGCAAGGCCGTGTAGATGTAATATATTTAGATTTCAAGAAAGCATTTGATTCAGTTAATTTTAATGCATTATTAGATAAATTAATTACGTACAAGTTTTCACCTGACTTAATTGAATTATTTCGTACCTATTTGGTTCATAGAGTTTCCCAAGTGAAGTACAATAATCACACATCTGAAAACTATGATAACCCCACCGGAGTCCCACAAGGATCTAATCTTGGACCTCTTTTGTTTCTTCTTTTAATTAATGATCTCCCTGATTGCATTAAAGAATCTGAAATCCTGATATTTGCAGATGATGTAAAACTTTACAGGTCAATAAAAAGCACTGATGATTGTGTCAGATTGCAGGATGATCTTGATCGAGTTAACCTTTGGTGTTGTCAGAACAGACTCAAGTTGAATGTATCTAAAACTAAATTCATGGTGTATACAAGGCAGATGAATTTTCAGCACCATTTATATACATTGGGAGGTGACAATCTTGAGTGTGTTAATAACATCCGAGATCTTGAAGTTATCATGGACCCAAGGCTTGATTTCAAGAACCACATTAACTATACCCTAGGTAGTGCTAATAAATCACTGGGTTTTATATTCCGCAATACCAAACCATTCAATAATTGTGATGTTAGTTTAAGAATATTCAATGCACTAGTTCGCAGTAAACTTGAATATGCTGCAGTAGTTTGGGGGCCTTATAATGTGACAGACATTCATGAAATTGAAAAAATTCAAAATAGAATTCTGATACATTTATACATAAAAAATTTAATTGCTTTTGTCCCTTTAATTTTCCAACTAGTGAGTTAAGATCGATATTTAAAGTGCACTCTCTAGAATTACGCAGATCTGTAAATGCTCTATTGCTATTATTCAACATTTTAAATCATAAAGTTCATATTCCATCATTCATAAATTTATTGAATTTCAATGTACCTTATGCTAGGCCTAGAAAAAATATATTGTTCAACATCCCTTTTGTGAGAACTAGTCATCACTATAATTCGTTTCTTATTGAAAGTCTAAGATTATATAATACATTGAATGAACATATAGATCCGTTTTCGAACTCATTTAATGTCTTTAAGAAAAATTGTGAAATGAATTTATCTTGTAGCTCGTTTGAGTCATGAAATGTTATGAGCTCTGGCTGAAACTCTTTTTGTTTTCTTTATCTTTATTATTAATTTTTCTTATTATTTCAATTTTTGATTTACTTTTTATCTTATTCTCTTCTTTATTTTTTTCCATAATATTTTTCATCTTTTAAGTTTTCTTTATTATGTAGTATGGCTATCTATTAATTGTGTAAAAAAGGCTCTTCATGGTATTGTCTGTGAGCCTTTATATGTATATGTATATCAATAAATAAAAAAAATGATTTAATTTAATTTATTTCATATTTTCTTTAATTCGGTTTTATTGATTGATTCTTTTATTTACAGATCTTGAATGCAGAGAAATTTGTAGAAGGGTTATACGTAAGATTTCGTGACTTGTCTGGAGGATCTCAAAAATACAATATGGTCACCGTTCTCAATGCTGGAGCCACAAGCTACACAGTTGTCAATCTACGAAAGTTTACCAAATATGAGTTCTTCCTTGTACCATTTTTCAAGACTGTTGAAGGTCAACCTTCGAACTCAAAAATCGTCCAAACCCTTGAAGATGGTGAGTCACAATACATTTTTATTCTATCTTTAAGATTTCTTAGTGAATTATAAATAGTAAATTTCTCAATAATTTGCATCAGGTAATTTAAATATTTTCACTAACATTTCAAAGAAGCGCATAAGTGGTTAGGTAGTATCTTAGATCAAATGTAGTATATTGCTATATAGTATATTACTAATTACAGTGAATAAGTACTGTACAAAATATGGAGTAAAGCTATTCTATGCTTGTGTAAAGTTTCAAAGCTTTTTTCATTCCCATTGGAAATTTGTGAAATTTTTAATAATTCATAATATAGGTACCCTGGTAGATCATTATTCACAACTCATACTGGCTGTTTTCTGGCTGATTCCTTTATTTACCAAAACTCTACTTACTCTATATTTATTTATTTATTTTATCTATGAGTCATTATTCAGTATAAGGATATATTCTCTCATTATCATTCGCCTTGATTAACATATCTCATATTACCCACGCAAAAGTCTTGCGCTCATACACGCATCACCCTCTGCGAAAAAAAATGTTAGCCTTTACATAACTAACAGTGTATCTCAATATTTTGATTCCATGACAAATTTGTATTCTATCAAAACTCGAATACAAAATAAAAGTTCGCTAATTTCTTCTTGCTAATATCAAACAGCGTTGAGTTATGGAAGTTATGAAAATGAAAGTATTACGGTACCGTACCAAATAACTTAGGCTACTCTTCATTTAAACTATTGTGAATCATTCAACACCAAAATATTCATCAATGAATATCAAATAACTCTATCAGAGTAAATAATAACATTATAATTTTAAAATATTTACCTCATAATTTTCATTTTAAGAACTTCTTTTAATCATACAATCAAATTTTTATTAATTTATTTACTTATTTTCATTCATCAGACTCTGTTCTCTATTACAGTTCCTTCAGCTCCACCTGACAATATTCAAGTAGGCAGTATCAATTCTACTGCAGTTTTTGTACATTGGTCGCCACCTCCACCGCAACACTACAATGGAATAATACTTGGTTACAAGGTAAGTTCGAATTTGAACTGAATTCCATGGTTTTCACTGTTTCACTCTCCAAAAATATTGTCTCATGTTCCATGGGACACAAAAAAGTTTGATATATATTCAAAATGAATATTTACAGTGGTGAAAGTGATTTTCTTGGCCTTTATTGAAAGAATAGGTAAAATTTGTTTTCCTTTAAAAGATTTTGAAGCTTATCATTTTCACGATAACGAGAAGAAACTAGAATACGGTAACAATTCCCATTCTCAAAAGGTTTTCAGTGTAAGAGTCGACTGAATGGGTTTTTTTGGGAGGAATATATGAAGTTTGATAGGAAGGTTGAGAGAATAAGAACTGAATTTGTTGTTATGTGACTGTGTGACTGGAGTGATTCAAAGACTCGCATAAGCTATATTATGAGCCTGATAATGGATTAATGGTATTAGAACTTCAACACAAATCGTTAATTTCAGGAGAATCGGCTCAACTCAGAATAAACAACAAAACTGGAAAAATCCATATATATGCACACATCATAAGTTGAGTTTATTATTGTATTGACATTTATCAGAAATTATCGACAAATAACCAATGAAGGTACTTCTTTGTCAATGATTCCTGATAAAAATGTCCATTATAAATTAACTTAACTTACCTGTTCATATAAGGATTTCTCGGTTTTATTGTTCATTCTAGTAGTCTCTTCTAAATCCTTTTCATTCAATTGCGTGGATGATGCTGTATGAAAAACTAAAATGCCGTAGGCTAATCTTAATTCTTAATTTTTCATACATCATCCATGCAATTTAATGGATAGGCAAAAGAAGGCTACTAAAAATATTAAAAACTCTTGTAACTTTAATATAGCTATGCAACTTTCTCAATTCTTGCATTATTCAGCCTATGTTTTTATTTGTTGCAGTTGCAAATCAAAAGTAACGGCACCAAAGTGGTAGCACAGATGTCGATGAATGTTTCGACCACGTCTATTCTGCTGAACAACCTGGCGTCGAATGGAATGTTGACGGTGCGAGTGGCTGCCTTGACGCGGGTGGGCATAGGCCCATACAGTGTGTCTATGCCCCTGGTGTTCAGTCGCCTCGGCCCATACTCGCAGCCCACCACTGGCCCAACGCAGACCTGGCTGGTGCTCATCCTCGCCTTCCTCGCAGTCATACTCCTGCTGGCAACTGTTTCCACGCTCTACGTCAGGAAGCGGCATGGGCTCACCAAGCATATCAGTCAGCTCAGTGGTAAGTCACCATCATAAACCTGGCAGAGTCATGACATAAATGTTTGGGAGACATATGGAATTGATGAAAAAGACGTGGGAATGAGACATTTAGATTGCTATAGTCCGTGCAAACCTCAGTTTGCAGCATGGGGGTTTATGGCTAATGTTATTTCAATATAACAATAAGAGCAAACTGTTGTCGCTTCTTAGCTGATTCTATCAAAAAGCCTACCCTCCCTTTTTTTGAATGTGTAGAATCTCGCAGCACTGTAATTCATAAGAGCAATGCTGAAAAGTAAGGTTCGCACAGACTATAAGGTACATTGCTTTGGTTATTCCTTGCTTAACTTTTGATTCAAATGCTCCAAAATCAATATTTTTTTGATTCGGAATTCATGATTAATTAATAAAATGTTTATTAATGAGTAAGCTCTAGTTTCTCTATAAATTGGTACTGGTAGTGAAACAAAGTTGGGAGAGATCCAGTTACTTATTTCGTTCAGTACCTAATTGACAGATAAGGAGAAAGTAAGAATCTTCCACACAAGACTAGGATATATTATATAATCCATCACTCTCAACAGAAACACAATTGCAACAGTTCTCGTCGTATAATAGAAACTATGTCACTGTTGAGAATAATGTCGTCATGATCTCATTATTCATCTATTCAATACTATTAAAAACAGATACTTGTTTCTGGGGGTTTATTTCAAGCTGCATTCACACCATAGTTGTAAGCAAAGTATTGTCCAGAAATAGTTCTTTACAAAAATTTGTCAATTTTTGTGTAGAAACACAAGTAATTGTTGCTGTTTTTGCCCAGAGAGTCGACGTGGAGACGTGAACTTGTATTGAGGAAACATTTTGTTGGCAACTTTCTCAGAGTTTCCCACACTGAGTGGAATACAAGAGCAATATTCTCTTGAAAACGAAGATTCCCTCAAGTTGACGATGAAAATAATAGTCTATATTGCTGTGCTTTTCAATAAATTGACAACAAATCACCGCAATTCACTGAAAACTCAGTTGACAACTCTGGTGCAAACGCAGCGTAACGCGTTGTCATTAAACTGTAAAATACATTCAATTTGTAGTTTTTATTAATAAACTAGGTGGCCCGACGAACTTCGTACCGCCAAATAGTTAATGCATCACATGACAAACTTCAGCTGAATGCACACCTAAGGAGGCGCGATGCGGCATTTTGCATCCAGGTGCTTCTTGCTTATTGGTTTGAATGGAAGAACTCTCTCACACACACTGAATCGGTCATGGCGTGTAACGGTGTGATAAGACAATCTCCATAAGATCAACACTTTGTATCGCCAAGCCGCGCCTCCTCAGGTGTGCCTTAGCCTAAGGCCTTAGCTAAGGATGCCATGTTAATTTCCTGTCCAATAAAATTTCCAAGAATGCTACTTTCTCTTCTTGGTCTAATTCATTTTCCTCTACAAACACATTTATTTCTCTATCCTCTACTGAATTATATTTACTTTTGATTTGTAGGAATTGACATTTCTTACTATTTATTGTTAATTGCCTTTGCTTCAAGAATTGGACAATTGACTGTACTCCAGTAAAAGCATTTATTTCTAGACTATCTAATAAATAATTGTTAAAGATAAGCGATGTGTCATCAGCAAACAACAGAGCTCTGTGATCTTTTAACTCTTTTGGTAATGGTTCACATACAACAGAAACAGTAAGGGACCCAGAATTGAGCCTTGAGGTACTCCAGCCTGGACCTCCAGCTTTTGAGATTTGATTTTTACTATTTCATTCCCATCCACCTTGGTAAGCTCAACACACTGGTTTCTACCTATGAGATATGATTCAAACCATTTTAGTTCTATACCATTCACACCTACAGTTTTAGTATTTCCAATAATATTCTATGGTTCACACAATCAAAAGCTTTGGATAAATCAAGAAATATTGCGGCTGCCTTCTCACCTGAATCTATTATATCTATTAGTCTTTCAACAAGGGATACTATTGCAGTCTTAGTAGATTTCCCTTTCTGGAACCCATGCTGTTCATCACATATGAAATTAATTTCTTCCAGGTGCATCAATAACCTATTTAAAACTACTCTTTCAAAAATTTTACTTATTACATTTAGAATACTAATGGGTCTATAATTTTCAACTCTTTCAGAATCACCGCTCTTGAAAATTGGCAAAATTTTTCCTTGTTTCAGATCATCAGGGAAAATACCCTGCTCTAGTGAAGTATTAAGGAGATGCAATAAAGGGTCCAGTAATTCATTTTCACATTCTTTTAAAATTTTGCTTGAGACCCCATCCAATCCTACTGTTTTTTTGTTATTCAAATTTTTTATTATTCTTGACAACTCATCTCTTGATAATGGATGAAATTTAAATACCTTTTCAATTGGCTCAGCATTTAATGTAGTTGTATTATAAGTATTAGTGTTCAGTGACTTTTGGAGATTATATGCAACCTGTTGATAATATTTATTGAAAAAGTTACAAATGTCTATACTATCATCCATATAATTTCCATGTTCATCGATTATCCTAGGGACATTAGTAACTGTATCCTTTTGAGCTGCTCTCCTATTTCTATTAATTACCTCCCAAACAGCAGAGTTAAAATTGGTACTAGTTGTTAATATTTCAGCTGTTTTCTTACACTTAGCTTTCCTCACTTCTTTTGCATAGGTTTTCTTTAGACATTTGTATTTGACCTCACTCGGAACATCCCTCACTAATTTAAATTCCTCATAAGCTTCCCTAACAATATTTCTTTGAGTAAGGATATCTTCAGTTATCAATTCATCTACTTTGTTCAATTTACTTTTTACTTTGACTTTTTTTATCGGACAGCATACACTAATGTGAAATCTTAAAGTATCAATGAATTGCTTATATTTGTAATTTAGGTTACAACTGTTATAAACAATACTCCAATTTTCTTGAAGCAGTTCCTGCTTCAAACAATTTATATTTCCTAGCTCATATTGCTGAATTTCTTTCACAAAAGTTTTTTTTCTGCTTGGATTCTGGCCCTGCAACTTAACATCTAAAATTTGATAGTTATGATCTGATAGATCTGAGCTACCTAACCTGACATTACAACCTTCTATATTTGTGAGGATATTATCAATAATTGTCTGTGAAGTTCGAGTTACTCTTGTATATTCGTGGACCTTAATTTCTCAATTCTTGCATTATTCAGCCTATGTTTTTATTTGTTGCAGTTGCAAATCAAAAGTAACGGCACCAAAGTGGTAGCACAGATGTCGATGAATGTTTCGACCACGTCTATTCTGCTGAACAACCTGGCGTCGAATGGAATGTTGACGGTGCGAGTGGCTGCCTTGACGCGGGTGGGCATAGGCCCATACAGTGTGTCTATGCCCCTGGTGTTCAGTCGCCTCGGCCCATACTCGCAGCCCACCACTGGCCCAACGCAGACCTGGCTGGTGCTCATCCTCGCCTTCCTCGCAGTCATACTCCTGCTGGCAACTGTTTCCACGCTCTACGTCAGGAAGCGGCATGGGCTCACCAAGCATATCAGTCAGCTCAGTGGTAAGTCACCATCATAAACCTGGCAGAGTCATGACATAAATGTTTGGGAGACATATGGAATTGATGAAAAAGACGTGGGAATGAGACATTTAGATTGCTATAGTCCGTGCAAACCTCAGTTTGCAGCATGGGGGTTTATGGCTAATGTTATTTCAATATAACAATAAGAGCAAACTGTTGTCGCTTCTTAGCTGATTCTATCAAAAAGCCTACCCTCCCTTTTTTGAATGTGTAGAATCTCGCAGCACTGTAATTCATAAGAGCAATGCTGAAAAGTAAGGTTCGCACAGACTATAAGGTACATTGCTTTGGTTATTCCTTGCTTAACTTTTGATTCAAATGCTCCAAAATCAATATTTTTTTGATTCGGAATTCATGATTAATTAATAAAATGTTTATTAATGAGTAAGCTCTAGTTTCTCTATAAATTGGTACTGGTAGTGAAACAAAGTTGGGAGAGATCCAGTTACTTATTTCGTTCAGTACCTAATTGACAGATAAGGAGAAAGTAAGAATCTTCCACACAAGACTAGGATATATTATATAATCCATCACTCTCAACAGAAACACAATTGCAACAGTTCTCGTCGTATAATAGAAACTATGTCACTGTTGAGAATAATGTCGTCATGATCTCATTATTCATCTATTCAATACTATTAAAAACAGATACTTGTTTCTGGGGGTTTATTTCAAGCTGCATTCACACCATAGTTGTAAGCAAAGTATTGTCCAGAAATAGTTCTTTACAAAAATTTGTCAATTTTTGTGTAGAAACACAAGTAATTGTTGCTGTTTTTGCCCAGAGAGTCGACGTGGAGACGTGAACTTGTATTGAGGAAACATTTTGTTGGCAACTTTCTCAGAGTTTCCCACACTGAGTGGAATACAAGAGCAATATTCTCTTGAAAACGAAGATTCCCTCAAGTTGACGATGAAAATAATAGTCTATATTGCTGTGCTTTTCAATAAATTGACAACAAATCACCGCAATTCACTGAAAACTCAGTTGACAACTCTGGTGCAAACGCAGCGTAACGCGTTGTCATTAAACTGTAAAATACATTCAATTTGTAGTTTTTTATTAATAAACTAGGTGGCCCGACGAACTTCGTACCGCCAAATAGTTAATGCATCACATGACAAACTTCATCTGAATGCACACCTAAGGAGGCGCGATGCGGCATTTTGCATCCAGGTGCTTCTTGCTTATTGGTTTGAATGGAAGAACTCTCTCACACACACTGAATCGGTCATGGCGTGTAACGGTGTGATAAGACAATCTCCATAAGATCAACACTTTGTATCGCCAAGCCGCGCCTCCTCAGGTGTGCCTTAGCCTAAGGCCTTAGCTTATGATGCCCTATATTTTTATGAAAATTATCAACAATCAGTATTTACACTTATATCTCAATATGGACTTCCTATGTGCTTAGTTAGTTGTACAGCAGCTTGTATTTTTATATATAGTTTAATGCAGTTTGCTGGAAAATTGAATGGTATATCTCCTTGATTTTCCTTTATATCTCCTGATTTTCCCGTTCATATTCTAAATTTACAGCATGTCGAGTTCTACGACCCAAGTTTGGACGTCATTCGTACCGCAGCATTATTATTAGAATTAAAATTCTGTGAATAAGTAGAAAGAAAATAGGAAACAGATCTACCGACGGCTGTTGGATGACGCAATGATTATAACAGCTGATTTTTATTTCTGTGTGTGGCCAGCTCACAAATCTTCTCCCATAAGGATTACATCAGGACCTCCTGAATACCATTTATTTAGGAGGTCCCGATTACATGTAAACTTTGAAGGGCTGTGGGAAAAAGTTCTGAAGTCGGATCATAAAATAATTTAATAGGACATAAACCTGCTCCTGAACATAACGAACACAGCTAAAAAAATCTGGTGTGGCGCACTCACACAACTTTCCTTGCCGTTATGAAAATTGATCACCTGACGCTAGTGTTCCCGCGCATCTCAAGTCTACTATTCAAAGATTTGAGCCAACTGGTGACAGGGCAATAACGCTGAAGACTCACGAGGTGTGCTATCTCTTCATAGTGAATCATTTAATGGAATCAACAGTTGCCAACAGTTTGCAATTGGATAATCACCTTTTCCCGAATTTCGAGCTTATTTTGAATTTTAGGTGAAAATGTTACTGAACATTAGTTGTAGAGATTTTCTTGCTGAATCTTTTCCACTCGAAACTTTTTGTTTAAATTGTATCTGAAGCCTGATAATTGAGAATCTAAAATCAAACTTTGCATAGATGGGGCGGAGCTCCTGAAATTTTTACAGATATGTGACTTGTGGCAGTTGATAGAGCTTATCGATGACTATTCCAGGTATAACTTTAATCGAAATCGTTGGAGCCGTTTTCGAGAAAATCGTGAAAAACCCTGTATTTGACAACATTTTCGCCATTTTAGCCGCCATCTTGAATCGCATTTGATCGAATTTGTTCGTGTCGGATCCTTATATTGTAAGGGCCTTAAGTTCCAAATTTCAAGTCATTCCGTTAATTGAGAGATGAGATATCATGTACACAGACGCACATACACACACACACACACACACACACACACACACACACACACACACACACACACACACACACACACACACACACATACCAATACCCAAAAACCACTTTTTTGCACTCAGGGGACCTTGAAACGTATAGAAATTTAGAAATTGGGGTACCTTAATTTTTTCGGAAAGCAATACTTTCCTTACCTATGGTAATAGGGCAAGGAAAGTAAAAATCATCAACTTCCGTGCATACATAAAAAAGTTATTGAATGTCAAAATTTGAGACTAGATTTTTATTTATAAAGATTCTATAGCATTTTCTCTACCTTCCAATTATTGTTTTTCCTCAATTCATTTTTAATACATTTTTTTGTTGCCTACTGTTTGTGAAATTTTTATATCTTTTTTGAAATGAATAAATTAATTTAAAATATGTTTTTCATATTCAGTTCCAGTAATGAACTCTGGCGACCTGGTGCACGGCGGGGTGAAGGAGAGCCTTTGGATTGACCGCGGCTGGGGCCTGGGGGGAACGGGCGACGGGGACAACAAGGTGGTTCGCCTGGGGCCGGGGGGGTTGCTGTCGGCGGGGGGGCTCGCCGACCATGCTGACCACTACGCCGAAGTCAACACCCGCAGTCTCTCTACCTTCTACAGCTCGCACCCCACCCCCTATGCCACCACCACTCTCATCAATAAGACTGAAGAATACAATACGGTCAGTTCCCAACCCCACCAAACATAATATAGGTACCGATAGTAGGGTATACATACTATAGGGTATATTATTCGTAGGGTATATTATTAGGGTAGTTTTCCAACTGAATTCCAATAACATCAATTTGATCGCAATGAGAGTCCAATCTGACTAGGCGTCAAATCTACTATAATCTACAATTCCTTTTTGGACAATTTTTCAAAATTGGGAAGAAGTGAAGTTTTGAGGTGTGTCTGTTTCTACTTCCTATTGCTGTATTGTCTTGAGTATTCGAATTAATATATGATTGAATAGTATGAATTCATATTATTTTCTATAAGAAAATAATGTTTTTCTTACAAATTGGCCAATAAAACAATTCAATATAGCATCTCTGATGTATACAAATGAGATCAACTTGGAAAGATAATCAGATAATGATAAAAATAGGAGAGTGAAAAGCAAAAATCGCCATGGTTTTATTACCGTATAACTATTAATTAGTGTGTGTGTTTTTTTTTTTTTTTTGTAAACTAACTTAGGTAGGCTAGTCACTCTCAGCATTGAGAAATCCACAATTCTCTCGCTTCATCATCCAATCAAATTCTGATGATAATGTTGTCAGATTGAATCTCAATTAATTCTAATTGTAAAGAAGTTTGATATACGAGTATTATTTCTACCTCTGATAATATATGGAATAAAGTAATATAAGACATTGAGTGAAAATATTAGAGCCATGTGCATTATTCGGTAATTATAGGTGAGTAGGCCTATAAAAGGCCTACTAAATAAGTGAACTGATTTGGATCAATCAAGGATTTTAGGGAGTCCTATTATTGAAGTATTTCTAATGAATAGAAGTTTTGTTCTTTCAGGTACTGTAGTCTGGATCATGTAAATCATTGTTGAATAAATTTATAAAGTTATTTATGATTAGCAGGTAACCCGTGCTCCGCAAGGGTCTATTTTAAAACTTGACAAACTGAAAACTTGACGTAATTAAATCTTAAAGAATTGAAAATATGCCTTTAATCAACCTCGGTTGGTTAATAATCTATATGCAAAATTCCAAGTTAATCAGTCTAGTAGTTCAGACGTGATGATGCGTCAAACATAATTTTCCTATCCCGTACGTGTATAAGCCAGTTCTTTCCCTTATCATAGATAAGTAAAGATGAAGATGAAGTAAAGTAGCTAGTCAGGATGAGAATCACTCCAACCCGATTTCTGTTTACAGGAGACTGGACCATTACTGGTTCCTGTGTCCTTGAGTGCGTCTTCCAAAATGAAAAACTCGAATTCGTGTGAATCGAACTCACGACAAGATATCAATTGTCGAGATGAGTGTGCCACCGTTTCGAGTGTCGCCGCCGCCGTTGCTGCAGGTAACATCATATTACCTTATAGTTACATTTCATAGCTCATTCATACAATATACTGTATAGGCAATCATCCATTTCCATTGAATATAGGACTTTTATTCAATCACTCACCATCAACTTTAAATTTCCCTTGAATAATGGCTTGGTTGGTATTAATCCAATAGGTAGATAATTTGTATCACTTCTCAATTGAATAACTTTGCAATAATAATGAAATAATAACAGAAATAATCCGTCAAGTATAAAACACTGGATACTGGAATGTCGACTTGCAGACTATATTAATTGTGAAAAATATGAAAAATTCACTCACTGACTGGAGCATGCTTTTCAATCGCATGGGATTCATTGTCAACAATTGCCTACACTTGCTAGGTGTCTTCTGCAGTTTCCGTTCGATTAGAAGGTATTTGTGGTATAATGTGGTCGAATAATTTATTTGATTTGATCATTGAGAATGTTGCGTTTATTATTTGAAGACTGAGAAATAATTCATCCCACTCTCATGATCAAAATGAATAGAATATTAATATCAAACATTATTGAGACTTCACCTATCATTGAATTCACTATCAATTTATTCAATTCTATCAATTCAATAATTACTACAAGTATTGTGGACTATAATTTTCAATAATAAACTGCAATACTATTCAGCTTCACAAAAGTATTTTTGCATTGAAAATAGCTCATTTTTCATAGAAAATATAGTAGCATTATAATATCCACCTGTTGATTGGCTAATAATGCTTATATTTAACATTATCAGTCTCAATTTTTCTGGTGAAGCATTATAGGCCTAGGCCTATACAGAATGTTTCAGAAGTAGTGTCGAAGATTTAAGGGTATTGTTCGTGGGCGATAAGAGACTACTAATGTATTTTAAGTGTGCAAAACTCAACGGTTATCCTTATAGCTGCCATATTGTTTTTTTTACTTGGGAATTTTCATCTCAAGAACGAAATGTTGTATCGATCTGAAATTTGGCATGAATATTTATGCTATAAAGACTCAACTTTAATAAATAAAATAAAAAAAATTCTATGTAAAATTTCAAAATAGCGGCCATTTCACATTTTTGATTACAAAATTCACGAGAACCGTTCACTTTACAAAAAATTTACAAGAAACAAAAAAGTTGGAAAATTTTATCAAGATTTCAAGGATACTTTATTCATTTAGACTACTCGAAGAATAACAAAGAAATTAATTCTTTTCGTACGGCATGCATGACCACTTTTCACCATTTAAACATCGTCAATATTAAATTTTCAATTCCAATCTCATTTAAAAGTGACGCTTTGAAACTCGGTATGGCTCCATATGGCCATCCAACTGATTTTACAATGTTTGTCAGATGATCTTGTTTGTTCACTGTCATGCATGCAGTACGAAAAGGATTAATTTCTCTGTTATTTCGTGACCAATCTTGATAAATAAGGTATCCTTGAAATCTTGATAAAATTTGCTAACTGTTTTGTCTCTTGTAAATTTTTGTAAAGTGAACGGTGTTCGTGAAATTTGCAATCAAAAATGTGAAATGGCCGCCATTTTGAAAATCTACATCGAAAATTTTTTATTTTATTTTTTAAAGTTGAGTCTTTATAGCATAAATATTCATTCCAAATTTCAGATCAATACAACATTTCGTTCTTGAAATAGAAACTCCTAAGTGAAAAAACAAAATGGCAGTTATAAGGATAACCGTTGAGTTTTGGACACTTCAAATATGACATTTGTAGTTTCCTATCATTCAGGAACAATACCCTAGAATGTTCGACACTACTTCTGAAACACTCTGTATATTGCAAATAATGGTGCCAAATAATTTTTTTTTCAAATTTGATTGGTTCTGTTATTTCAGGTGAAGTTGGTCAGTTTGATAGGAGCTGTGATATCATGAACAAGCCAGGAATGATGGCACATCATCAATGGGGAGATTTCATGGCACCTTGTCATCATCAACAGCCCACACCTGCAGATACGAGGCAGTTCAATCAGGTAAGTTGAATCATAGAAGAAAGTCACTAATAACTGATGATTCCAGAACAAACTCCTTCTTGTAAAACAGCCCCGTTCACCAACCTCTATCAATGATCTCAACTTCAAACACTACAACAGATTACAACTCAATTGGTTCACTGATCAAGATTATTATAGCCTATCCTGTACCTATTTAATTGATTCATAATGCCACTCACTTACGTTTTATTATGGGTGTAATTTTTTGTGACTGATTACTCGCTAGACACATCATCCAATTTCATAATTCTCATCGAATTGAATCATCACGAATACGAGATGAAGACTTAACGATGCAAAATATCAGTTATTGGAATTTACAGCCTATTATGGTGCAGTCAATTATAGTGAGAGCGAAGATAGCTATATTATTGAAAAGTATACTCTCAGTTTGATACATGCGAAGAAATTTGAACCATTAAAGCCTCTGATGGTAGAGCTGAGAAGGATAAGTTCCTCTTCAAAACTGTTCTTATGTTCTATACAAAATATAGGATCATGATGGATATCTATCCTTACTGAAAAATAAACATAATGCATAAGCAAGCAATAATACGAAACAAAAAAGTTCATCATAATGATACTGAACAATAATATGATACACCTATAAATTCGGTCTATCAGAGCTCCATATGAGGGAGAAGTGGAGCTTTTCGCAATCGAAAATAGTGAATTATTTAATACAATGTTTGTCTGATGAACACAACATTTATATTGCCCTCAAATAGCTATGGAGATAGAATTATTGCTCTGAGTTAGGCCTATTTCATTTGTATTAATTCTCTAATATTGATTCTAACAATAATTATGTTGGAATAAGTTGATATCATAGTCGTATTCATTTGAATATCTGATTGGGTAGATAGATTTGAGCATCAATCAGTGTGGCCTTTTAAAAAAATTATTCTCTCAATACAAATTTTATTCAAATTCAAATGTATTTGTTCATTGTACAAATTCATACATACAATCACATAATATTTAATAATGTCGGCACTATTGTACAAAGATTTTATTTTCCCATAATACTTTCAGTCTAAGGCTAATTTGAGCTTTATTTTAAAAAAAACACTCAATCGAATCATGATTTGTGTTGAATGTGAAGGTTGGCAGCAACTGCGGATGCGGTAGCACGTTCACTTCGGCGAGAGACGGTAACAACGGCCCAGGTCCTGGCCCTGGTCCGGGGCCTCCACGCAGTGCCAGCAGCTGCTACACGCCCGTCTACATCCCCGGCCAGCCGGACAAGGCCTGTCACACACTGGCAGGCCACGGCGCACACACACTCGGCCTCTCCTCCTCCATGCACAGGCACTACCCGCCTCCCAATCAACAGCCTCCTCCTGTGAGCAAACATTCAACTATTGAAACATTTACTGAAGTGCCTTGATAGATATTTATCATATTTATTTTATATTTTATAAATATTTATCATATTTATTTTATATTTTATAAATATTTATTTCAACGGTCTTATGACCAGATTTTCTTTGACTAGTATGTTTTTGTGTGCGCCCATATATACCATACACTAATTATAATAATACTGTAGTATAATAACTAAAATTTGAATACAAACTTATTTTCTAATCATACGTACAGGAATTATCAGAGTAGAATACAATCTTATCAGAAAATCATTCACTTTTTACAAATAATTTCAATTTATCTAGTATATTCCATACTAAAATTTTAATATTATCCAGGCCAAGCTCGTATACTGGCTTGATTTTCTAGTTGTAGTTTAGTTACAATATTTTGCAAGGTCAGAAGAGATTGCAAAAATTACTTGTTTTATTTATAGCAATGATAATTTGCAAGCATTGTTTGGTCTTATCCATCTTTATTTATAACTGCTGTGGCGGGCATCGGCTGCTATACAGACAATTTTATGGTCTTGACTAACATTATAATAAATTATTAGCAGGCGTCGGCTAATCTATCATTATAGGGTATTATTGATAGTTTTCCAGATTTATAGCATGATTTACGTTATCTATAATAATTTGATACCGTAGGATTTTGTCGAGGTTCTTTCTTGTCTTGACTTTGGAAATTTAATATTGTTGATAATTCACTGTATTTATAATCCTTTATCTATTCTGAAACTTTTCTAATTTTTGGGAAATAATTTATCTCTAAAATTCACTATCTTATCTATTAAGTACTGATTCATACTTGACTGTAAGGAAATAAATGTCATTCTGCAAATTACTGTTAAACAAAAAAGGTTTCCTATTCTGTTGTTAGTGCAGAATTAGATTTGATTTGCAGTTATATAATATTTTGTATTATTACTTTCTACATTATTTGCATATTGCACCTTATACTTTTTTATGTAATTTATTCATAGGTAGCCTACCTTATTGTTAATTGTTCTTGTTTGACAATAAAATTTCAATTTATCAAGATGCATATAGGCTACAATACTCACTTACAGTATTATTATTAAGTACCGTATCAATAATTATCACTGCCAACCTGGCGTGGGGGTTACCGTGATCAAGAAGGCGGTTCCCCCAGGGCGAGGCCTTGTCATTGCACTTCGACTTGGTTGACCCCTGCGAATGCCCCAAATGTGGGCATCTCGGGCGCATAATTTTTACACTAAAAATGATAGTTTACTATCCATATTGACAATCTTTTTCATTCTGATGGTCTGCAATGGGTAGGCCTACCTGGGTACTCAGTGTTCAACACAGTAGGCTTCTCCTTTTGCAAAAGTCTTCATCAGCTCCTCCAGGAGCTTCAGGGTGATTCATATTAGTAATAAGTCATGTTAGCAGATGAAGTGAATAATATTGATTTCATATTCTATCCAATTCAATTCAAATCAATTCAGTTCATTTTCACATGAACTTACAAGTTCATACAAAACATTATTATTTCATTCTTGTGCTTGCAGGTTCCGTCAGATTATGGAGACGGCAATGACTCGACCAGTTGTGGAAGTGGTTCAGTGATGAGTTACAACTACCACAATTGTAAAAGACATCACGGTAACAATGTTTCGCAATGTAGTGAAAATACCCAGGATTCCTACTATGAGAGCGCTTCTCTACTAAGTTGCCATCCGATCTACAGGTATAATATAATCTTCCATTGATTTATCAGTTTTTTTATCTTGTCCAAATGTGGAGAGGATGAACAATATGAATAGAAATACTTACGCAAATAAATAATAATTGGAAGCTTTTAATAAATGACAACATTTTTTAATGTTTTATAGGATATACCTTCAATGTCATTAAATTTCAGTTATGTAGGCCTAATCAATTTCTACTAAATTTAAAATCACAATTAAGGGTACTATCATCAGGGCTGCCCACAGAGGGGGGAGTGCTTAGACGCAGACTGTGATGCTCTTTACATTTTTGATGGTGGGGGGCTCAAAATCAAATCTTGGGTGGGGGGGTCCCGGAAAAAGAAAAAGGTCAGCGGATTTTAGAATGACCAGGTACTGACGACATTTTCTGGGTTTCTAATTCAATGAGGGGAAATAATTATTTATTATTTCAGGGGGGTGCGTTCATGATATTGAGGGGGTTTTCGCCCCCTGATTTGCTAGCAGTATAAAACATTCAATGATGACAAATAGTCTTCTCTCTCCTTTCTAGAAGGTCTGGAAGAGTGTAAAGAATCACTGTTATAATAAAAAATAATTATATGAATAATCCATCATTTCATGAATGCAGTAGGCCTCCGATTGCGCATACCTATCCGCATACCTATTGGAGTGCGCATACCTATCCGCATAAGTATAGATATGCGCACTCCAATTGAAAACAATGCATGAAATCTAATAATCCGATCCGTCCGATGCGTGCCATCCGTCCGATGACGATCTGTGTGCGTCTACCTTTACTCATCACTATTCCCAATTACCGTACTATTAAAATTTGCTCATTCTAACTATTGAGAGTTGAATAGGTTATTTATACGAGCGGGTGGAAGAATATTTTAAAATGCAATATTATTGCAATTTCAATATTTTATTATGACTTCCTCTGTAATTAAACCTGCTAATTAAGCTGTAAGCACTCTCACCTCGTGTTGCATCAGTGTGATTTGACCCTGACTAAGGATATGAACGAACTCCTACTTCAATGTAATATGATTTGGAAAATAAAATTTATTGGAACTGACTTTCATTACGCAAAGATATATTGAATCAAGATTTATTCATCACATAAAAATTATGGAATTTTCAAGAAGGTTTATTTTTTTATTAATCTTGAGACTAAATTCGGTAGATTAGAATAACTTTAGACTTTGATACGCTTGACAGAAGTTGCATTCAGTTTCAAGGAATTATGTTCTGAAATGAAAACACAAATTGAAATTGTCAACCACTCTTATTATTATGAAATACTATAATGTAAAAAGAACCTGGTTTCGTGGCTTGAAACCACTGAAGATGTGTGGCTGGTAAAGCCACGAAACCAGCAGGTTTTGTTTATATTATAGGCCTAGTGTTTTATAATAATAAAATTGTTTTAAAATTTCAATTTGTGTTTTTATTATGGAAAAGTACCACAGCATCACTCAACACAACTGTAAGAGTAATGTTCTGTTTGAATTTCAAGCTGACGAAGCTATTACTATCACCAAAGAAATAAATAGTTTTAAAAAAATATTGAAGAGGAGCATGAAGCATACGCCTACTAGTGAATTAACTCTACTCTCATTTTTTTTTCTTTCAACTTGATGACCTTCATCAGTACCGTATTGTTAAAAATGTCAAGCATCATCATCAAGTGCGTTTGTATAATTATTCAGATTTCAACGCTGATTAGCACTCGTAATCATTCTCACACTTTCTCGTGTGAATTTCTCTCACATTAGTTTTTCAATTTTATCAGCTTACATGATGGCGGTTGTACGATAAAAGTGAGTACTGGTACCGTAATTAGTGAGCTATATTATTCAAAATAGAGTAAGGAATTTATATGGTTATGTAGGAATGCATGAGTATAAATTAATATTGTTGCTGTGTATAAAACAATATGCAAAATATTATTCCATGTGGATGTCACTACATTTTTTTTTTTGGTTTCATCCTTCATTTTTTCATAAATTCAATTAAATTGAATTTTTAACTTTTGTTATGATGTATCTTGTAAAATTGATCAGTATCGCTTTTACGAATATTGTAATAGTTTTGAAACCATGACGATTATAATGAACCAATGTTTTTGTTCGATCTCCTCCATCACAATCACAATTAAGGAGAGCTTCCAATTATTTGAGTTATCAGCAAGTTTGAATACCTATTCAATATTAATAAGAGTTGGAATATTGAGCTTGCAAATTAATTTGTATGGAATATTAATACTTCAATTCCATTATCAATAGTTCAATCAATCTCAGTTATATTAATTTTCACATTGAGTTATGATTTTGAAGATTATTTCCACCATCCTCAGAACGTTTTTCCATCTCATGAGTAATCTCATACCACCTTGACTTCTTTTTGAGACACATAAATGTTTTCTTTAGTACTTGAACAGACTTAGAATCATTCAGTAATTCAGCCATTATCAGTAAATTCAGTTCTAAGATGTGATGTTAAATGAGTGTATTGAAGTAGATAGTAGAAAGCTGCCTCATTCTTACCGTATGTCTGAAGTAAATCATGTGTGTATATAGAATTTATATAATATATAGTTGTACTGGTAGCATGTTATAGAATTGAAGTGCAAAAATCCTCAATAAAGAACTGTACCGTTCCTGAGCTATCGATTTATCTTTTAAGAACATAAATGAGTACAATTCTGATAAACAATATTGTAAAAATAAAGTCATTATTAAACTCTGATTATCTACCGCCGTGTAACTCTAAAACTACCTACTGTATCTACTCGAATAAAATTATGTTTGGTTAAATACGGTACTTGAACAACATATTTAGCTGAGTATTCATTATGCCTGATGATTATAACATTACTAATAAAATTATTTTGGCATTGTGGATATTTATATAGGGTAAAACCCAAATGAATAGTGGCATGGATCCGGACGGTCAAGGCAGAACAATACAAACGTGAGACCCTTTGGCAGGCAAGGGTACGGGTACATAAGCAACATTTTTGGTTCTATGATTTTTCGATGAGGAATAATAAACAAGAGTTTTCTATCTACCTCGCACACTGCAACCTATGATTGTTCAATTGTGTTGGCTGAGTGCAGTGAAGCATGAATGGCCCGATCACCACGTTTTTTCCCCTCGTAGACGATAGCACATCTAGGAAACGTTTTAGACCGTAGAACAATGATAAGGTGAATCTTCTCCAACACAAAATTTTTAGAACCTGAAATTTTAATTATATTTTATTTTTTCCCCTAATGTTATCACATATTTCTACATGTCTCACTGAATTTCAAGATAGTTGATTTTCCTCCTGCGACGAAATTTAAGCTTCATATAGTATTTCCTCTCAACTGATCTGTAATGGACAAATATTGGGTTATTCATGCTTCACTGCACTCATCCAACAATATGTAACAACCACAGGTTGACAGGTGCCACATAGATAGAAAAACCTTGTTTTCTATTGTAACCATCTTCTAACCGTTTCAGTTGAACAAAAATGTTGCATTAGTATGTGTCCTCGCCCTTAACTGCCAAAGGGTCTCACTGTTTTAGAGTCCCCTCTTGACTGTTTGGGGTTTACTCTTTATATAATTGATATTGATATTTATAGTTATTTAAAAAAAAATCTAATCAATTTTGCATGATGAGCTCTAACAATGTACAAGACATGACGTTGAAATGCATCAAAACTACCTACCGTACCACTCAGGGGTGCCCACAAGGGGGGGCATGGCGCAATTTGCACCATTAACATTTTTGGGGGGGCATGATTTTTTATATTTTATGTCAACATTTAGAATCATGGCTGAAAAGTCAAGGTATTAAATAGAGATATCCCAATGTAGTTAATTTTAATACTTTTTCTCACCTTTACAATAAGCTTATTATATTTTTCAAAGTGTAACTCAATACAAAGCATAAAAAATAAAATTGATAATATTTTGTATGCAGGAATTTTATTAATCTTAAGCCTATGAGTTTGAAAGTAAATCATTGACAAAACTAAATTATAACTTCATCATCCACTATTATTCTGATTCCCTCTGCTTAGTTTTAATTTTTAATGGTCCTGAGTTTGAGTTTCCTTGCTGTTGCAACCTAATTTTCTTGAAAGCACAATGATAAGTTAAATTGAAATGTAGGCTACATTTTAATCTAATAATTATTTTAATTTCGAAGGCGTTTCATGATGATATTAATGTCTCTGAAATGGGAATGCAATTATAAACAACATCGCAAACTCTAGTGAATTTGACAGAAGAAAAAACTTCTCGTCAAAATTTTTTGAAAAATATCAAATGAAGCCAATTCAAATCTTTCAAATTTACACCCTATTTACCACACATTAATCAACTAATTATTGTAATACTTCTTTACTTTTTTCTGTTTTGTATAATAAATAGTCCAGTCAAATGGTCGTTTTTCAGGAAACAGCCCGAAAGAATTTTTCGCGATGGTTCTATATGTATTTTGGGGCGCTGAATTCTATTCTGAAATTTGCTGACACGCCAGAGGGCGGCTTCACCCCAAAACACCCAAAATTTCGGACTTTTTCAAGTTTTCCATTTAATCTTGAGAACCTTCAACTTTTCGAGGAAAAGCATTCTCTAAAATATTGAAGATAATAAAATTTCCAATAAATTGAGTGGTCGCGCAGAACTCTACGATTTTTGATTCTGGAGCTAAGAGTTCTCAAAAAAGGGGTATTTTATAAGTGGTTTTCAAAATTATGCAAACCTACCACTTCTACCCTATACATCTAGGATCTTTTTCCAGTAATGATAGAAAGCCACACATCACGTGAATTAACAATATTAATTCTGAACAGAATTCCTTAGAATTTTTGAATTTAGTAGAGGTGGTAGAGGGAATACACCCAAGAATAGAAAATCATGTCCTACAGCCAAAATTCAAATTCTCATTAGGCCTATACCTTTTCATGGCCTTCCTAACAAAAAATAAACATATTTCGGCTGAAATCACCTTACGAGGGCTATGTTCTATGAGAATCACTCGTTAGATTTCAGTATTTCCCAGTGGGGGGCACACATAAGGATACGTCCAGGATCAAAACTTTAATCACTTATAACTTTTGACTGAATGATCACATCTCCTCGTACTACAGCTCGTTCATATCAGCTCGTCAAGGTGGTTGAGAATCATGTATCATATCACTAAAATTTGTTAATAAAATAGGAAATTCCTCCTTTAGTGTATTGTAGCCCATATTTCAATGCATAGAAAAATGACTGATTTCTATATTCAAAACTGTGTGTCTCGGTAACTCAAAATTATACTTGGTCTTGATTTAAAGAAAAGAATCAGCTCTTTTATGTGAGGTGAATGATTTTTGTAAAAATATAATCGTGAATTAAGATACGTTTGTTTCAAAAAATCAAGAAATTTGCGATATTTTTCTCATTTTCACAGTCTCGACAGTTTTTCGATATAAGCAGTAATGCAAGATCAATTTAAGGCAACTCAGCTTATAGAGCATGAAATTTACTCTCATTTAAGACCAATCGCAAGTTTCTATCATGTATTGTACTCATTTTAGAGACTCTTTAAAAACAGTAAATGAGAAAATGAAGATCATCATTCAATTTGGCTGTAACTTTTGAACTGTATTGAAAACAGAAGTATAATCCATGGGAGTGAAAAGAAGAGAAAATTCATCACAACCTCGATTACTTTTAGGATTTTTTATGTGAATTCTTCCACAAGATACGCAACGTTGCATATGCGAGACTGTGAAAATGGGGGAAATATCACAATAAATTTCTCGCACATTTAAAGTTGTGTAGGTATCTTGTGGAACACTTCAGATAAAAAATCCAAAAAGTAGTCCTGCGCGACCACTCAATTCATTGGAAATTTTATTATCTTTAATATTATATAGAGAATGCTCTTTCTCGGAAAATTCAAGGATCTCGAGATAAAATGGAAAACTTAAAAAACGTCCAAAATTTTGGGGGTGAAGTCGCCCTCTGGCGTGTCAGCAAATTTCAGATTAGAATCCAGCGCCCCATAATACATATAGAACCATCGAAAAAAATTGGAAAACTTTCGAAAAAAAAACTTTTTATAAGTAACCTTAGCATTTAAAAAGCAAAGCCTCCCTTACTTATCTTTAATATCCTATTGAAATATTTGTCATGTAGTTTTCCTGATGTAATGTAGTACTTTTTAGTCCTCCCGAACAAGAACGGGTGCACTGCTAGTCTCAAAAATAATATCAAAAAGATACTTTATTTCTATTTTAAAAGAGGTAAGAAACGATGGTATATATTTTTACAATATTATGAAAACAGAAAGAACTCCTCACAAGACCAAAGGTAAATAATGTCCTTTGTAAATAATTAAAATGTGAGATGTGAATTTTATTGTCATACACTGACTAATGTTAAAAACTAAACGGTTGGGAATTGGGGTACTTTGGGGGGGGCATTACACTTGGATTGGGGGAGGCATGCGCCATTGCCCTTGGGGGGGCTGGGCACCCCTGGTACCACTAACCGGACTATTATATCCCAATAAATATCATGGAAATCGATTTGTAGGCCTATACATCTTTCAATGTGGATCCAAACCATATATTTTCATGGATTTAACTGCTAAATTAATATGAATTGAAATTTGAGAATCTGGAAATACCAATTCAATGAACAACACAGCCTATATACGGTATTTCTATATTGAAAACTTGATAAGTAGGACAACGTACTGGTTAGATTTGTTGTTATTGGATAAATTATTTCTAGTTGTGATCTTACTATTATGATAATTATTCTCCATTTTCAATACTACTGTCTACTACATATTTGATCCACATCAAATCAAATCTGATTTGTAATAGGTAGGTGTTTTTAAACAATGTGTTCGTTTTTCATGAGCATTATCTTTCAAATTATTCAAATATAAGGCTCCTGAGCTAACTTAAAAACTTATAATATATGTTTCAGAAGCGAATGAGAAACCAGAAGACTGGAAGCAGTGTGACGAAGACTGCAGTAGTTCAAGAACTTGTTGCTCATGCAGTGAAACAGCATCACTGTACGCTCAACCGCTCCCCCAACTGCAAGATGACAGCTAACCTGTGACTGCCGCCGCCGGCACTGATTAAGGCACTAAGCCGTCCGTCAGATTGTTTCATAATGGCTTTGTTGAATTCATAACATCTTATTTTAAATCTTACACAATTTGAAACACCTGAAGCTGTTCTAGGCCCCAACTAAACGGGCATCTAATGCGCTGAATTTATTTCGGGTGTTTCTTCAGGACTCCTATGGGGGGCGTCAGTTCTGGTCGTATAGTTTACTCTATAAGAGCCAATGCATACGGCTCACAAGCTTGAGAAATTCAGCCCATCTGAGACGCCTGTGTAGGTGGAGCCTATATAATATGCACCCATAAGTTATGTTATAATATGACCAAAATTGGAAAGGAACGCTGATCTATTATATAGTAGCCCAAGCCACTGCTACCTCCAGTTGAATACAGTATTTAGTTCAGTGCCCACTCAACTCCACTATCCACAGCCCAATCATTACTGAATGTAAATTGTGGATCACAATAAATATTATCAGAACCGATTATTGTCCACCGATTGCATATTTTAATGGCAGTTATTAATTTGTAATTACGGAATGTTGTGTAGATGTGCGTGTGTGTTAGTTGTGATCATTTTTTTGTAATGAACATAATGCAAAAATTGAATCTAGTCAGTGGTCTAATGATGTTTTTCAAAGTAGATGTCTCCATTGGTTTAATTAAACGGTACTATTAGTTCCTTCACCTTCATACAGTATTACATTCCATCTATTCATTCATAATATAGTAGTTGCACAGATCCATTTTTATCTTGAACATTTCATGCATTGAAAAACCACAGTATACGAAAAATACAGTAGGTACATTCTATCAACAAATCTCATCAATGTTGGCTAATTTGTATGGGAAATTCGTGGTAGATTGGTTAAAGTAATTTATTGTAACATCTCGATGGTTGAAAGGTATAGCTATCCTTGAACAAGTTTTTTGTGCTGAGTAAAAAATATATAGACCCAAAGTAGAAATCAGTAGAAATGGACAATATTTTATCAATATATTATAAAAATTGCATCTTTATCTTATCGTTATTCAACAAAAAAAAACAGTAGGCCTACCATAGGAAAAAACTACTGAAGATGGCCATAGGCGACGCTAGTATATAATGCATGTTCTATGCTTTTCAGAATTCATTTGATATCCATTTCATAATAAATATATTTTATAATGATCCAGTAATTGGTTATTTCAGAGTACCTACCGTATACTGTGCTGATTGAAAAATATTTATTTCCGTAGGCCTATAGTTCTCAAAAACTTTTGTAAAGCTTCAGGACGATTTTTATATTGTCACACATGTATTGGCATCCTCAGGTGATTCAGCTTCTGCCAAAAAACTTGTTCATTGAGTAGCCTACTTGGAAAATTTGCATAGACTACAATATTGGATTCCCACTCTAAACCGTCATTTTTTATGATCAGAAGTCAAGTGAAACTCAAGCGGTTGTATAAAGAACGCTAGATTTTTAAAAGATAATAACTTAATGTAACATAGTATAGATTGTACTGATGAGTATATTATGTAGTATATAAAATTATCAATAGCTTGTAAGCTACAAAAATGCATACTTTGTAAATAGAATATGCTCAAACATTAGAAAACAGCCATGTAAATACCTGGAATTTTGATTGAGTACCGTATAAGTTTGATTGTGGAGAATGCCATTCATGGCTAAACATTAAAAGCTTTTCAATAAGCTTGAATACATAAGTTAACATGATAATTCATCTTCAATTCGATGTTTTGAATTATGTGCGACTATACTAACATTGAAAACTATCTACTCTACCAGTAAGATATTTTGTTATCTTCATATTGTACATCATGAATTTAATTTTCATGTAACCATTCATATTTTTCTATGGATGATGTATATGTTATTATTCTATCCTTCAGCATCTAATCATTTCTCATCCAACTTTATTTATTATATTATATTGCAAGCATATGAGAACAAGTGTTCATAATGCAGGAAATTTACGATTAAGTATGCTATTGTGAGTTTTATTTTTGAAACGTTATTCAATTCAACTGGAACAGAATGGTCATACTTATTATATGAAACAAATTAAAAGGCATAAGTATACCAATTACTAAGTACCTACCGTACCAGTGTTTGTTAGCGATGCATAGTAGGCCTGCTGCGTATTTATAGTAGGCCTATTGTAATAACAATAATTTCCGATATCCTTCCAAAGAAAATAATTTTAAAATTTGAAGAAAAAACTAACTCATTACGTATTGAGTCATATAATTATTGAAAATTGTTCTGTGTGCAGGTATAGGCATTATTGAACCCGTACTGCTTTAAACCATAATTTATATCTCTCATCGGATTGGTCTACCAGTCGGATTGAAATTACATTATTCCATTTCAATGTATTATTGTAAAACCTTTTTCTATTCGAATGCTTTCGTAATTTAAAGTGTGATTCCGATATCTTCAATCTACACAGAAAATAATACAATCATATAGGCTTCGGTACAGGCTACTTATAATACTATTTTAAGACTTGGCCACAGAAAACAATAAGGAGACTAAAACATTTTTTTTCAATTTTGCCCAGATGTGCAAGTACCATATCAGAAAAATAAAATCAAACAATTCTCAATTATAAGGAATAAGAATCTCTTTTCTCTGTATTACTCGCCCTGGATGAATATAACCCCATAGAGATTTTCTTGTGCACATCTTCTGCCGTTGATAACTCACTTGAATGCTAAGTAGCTTCCTGTTCCAGTGTCTATTTAACATTCTTGCGCTTAGAACTCTACTGCCTCTTAAGGTTTTTATGTTAAATAATTTTTTTAGGCTGTGGTCTTATTCACAATACCTCTAATAGGTATTGAAATCTAATTATTTTGAGTACAGTATTATTTGTTTTTTTCTCAATTTTATCTTCATGAGACTACATTTCTGACCAATTTGGAAATATAAAAGATCACACTATAATTTATAATAATAGGGTTCAACAATTAATTTCTATAATAAGTTCATCAATACTTATTACACAAATAATGATATTACACAAAAATGTATCCCAACTCTGACACATTTATCTTGGATTGAAATAATTTTATTAAAATAATTATAGCAGTGTACCTATAGTATATTCTTTAAAGTGTTACAAATCTCTCTATGAACTGATTTGTAAATATAATTATTTCAGGAATGCTAAAATATACTGGAATCAAATGGGGTCATATTGACCCCGCGTGATTAAAAATAGAACAAGATTAGAGGGAGTAATTCAGAGTTAGGATAATAGTTTCGCTTTATTGTGTTGAACGTCCATGTACCTCAAGATTTACCAATATCATGCATGTTATTTATTCTCAACTCCTTCACACACAGTGTACGGTATTGTTGTTTATGTGCCATACATATATTTTATGTTGTATTATGTATGATGATAAGATTTATCGTTCACTTCCAAAGTATATATTTCATAGAGCAGTTACTAGTGATATAGTGATGTGAAGTCTGTATTAAAAAAGCTCATAAGTAACTAATTTAATATCCGTTAATGTGAATATGTAGCTTTGTATTAGTCTTATAAGCGAACGTTTTATTGAAAGAATATGTAAATAGACTGTTATTATTTATTATGGCATTTCATGTACATTTTGTATTTTTTAATTTGTTATAGATTTAATAATAAAATAGATGCAATTCTGTGTTGCCTATAAACTTTTTTTTTAATTCCAATTGATACCTGGGTCTTGATGGAAAGTATTGTATAGCCTACATTATCCTGCTCAGTGGTTTTAGAAATATTATGTCATTGACATCGTTCCAAATACTAATTCATTACTTTCACTTAATGAAACTTATTATGTTACGTACAGACTTATGCGCCACGAACACGTCGTGTTTTTCACTTTCTATCAGCTGATGCTATGCTTATACCTGCATCTTACTCTTTCAGTGGCAAATATCTTACTGTTTCATTTATTTGTGGCGAATATGTCAAGTCTAAATACGTGGTGCATAAAACATTAACTTCACTGTTCGATTTTCTGAGACACAATTCCCTTAGAAATTGTTTTCAAAACCAAATGAAAGCTTTCAAAACAAGTGTCCCATTTGTATAAGCATTGGAAATGTCATTCATTTGCAGTGGCTTAACAACGAAAAACTAGGATAAATACCAAATATCTTGTGTATATGCACAAGATAAAATGGATAATAGCGTTTTTGTTATTGGTTTCCACTATATTCTGAAGTGTGATATGTGCCGTGGTGACACATCAGCTCTAATATTAATTGATATATTTATCGATAATGGATAGCCTATTATATGTAATACCGCCATAGTTAAAATATAGCATAGGAAGATATGCCATAGAATGGGGCGTTTATGTTCCAACTTTCACTGTTAACTCAAACCGATACTCCTCGTAGTTCTTTTTCGTGAAGCTAAAAGTGACGCTGGTAGTCTCTATCATAGTGTGCCATTCTTTAATACACTCTCACCCGGCCTTTATGCTTCATTCATTTATAATGTATCCTTACCGAAATGAGACCAATGTTTTTTTACCAGATCGACCACTAATTGAAATTGAGTCACAAGAATTGGCATTCAAGATTTATATTATTTCATGTATTGTTTGATCCGAAAAAATGTATATAATAAGTGTTGAGAGAATATCACAATGATAACTATTCATTGGCTGGACAGTGAATAGTCTTCTAGTTCGTACTGCGTAGAGACTAAGATAGCAAAATACTATCTTCAGATAGGTCATTGAAGTAGGCCAATTTTTATTCCTTCTACCATCTATAAAAATAAAAAATCAATATATCTTAGCCTATATTGATAATAGTTGATTCAGTTTTATGAATGTGTTTGAATGTTAGTTTCCTTAAACAAAATGCACCAGCACCTTTTACTAGAGCACGGTACTCACAAGTTTCCCAATTATGATCAAAGGGTGTAGTTTCCACCGGGTAAAAAAGGATAAGTGTCTTTGTAATATATCTGAGTGAATCCCCCCCGTGAAAACATTTTATTTTGTGAACTTATGTTATGTTTGAAGGAAAGGATTCAATGATCCAACAAAGGTTCAAAGAACCTCACACGTCAACCGAAGCTCTATTGTTCTTTATTGTATAATAATGTGCACTTAGGTAAAATGATGAAATTTAAGACTAAAAGTTATTTTGGAGCTATAATAATTATAGCATGCTATTACCTTGAATGAGTGGACCTACCCATGATTACCCATTATTTTGTAGTACCTGATATAAAAAAATTGAATGACATAAAATTCTATTTCATTGCATTCTATTATATACTAGCTGGCCCGACGAACTTCGTACCGCCAAAGTTAATGCATCTCATGACAAACTTTAGCTGGATGAACACCTGAAGGAGGTGCGATGCGGCATTTTGCATCCAGGTGATTCTTGCTTATTGGTTTGAATGAAGGACTCACACACACTGAATCGGGCATGGCGTGGAACGGTGTAATAAGGCAATCTCCATAAGATCAACACTTTATATCACCAAGTAGCCGAGCCTCCTCAGGTGTGCTTAGCCTTAGCTTAATCTGATGCACATTTTTATTAAAATTATCCAACAATCAGTATGGTATTTAAATTTATATCTCAATATGTATTTCCTTTGTGTGCTTAGTAAGTTGTGCAGCAGATTGTATTTTAGATATAGTTGAATGCAGCTTGCTGGGAAATTGAATGGTATATCTCCTTGCTGCTGATTTTCCCTTGCATATTCTAAATTTAAAGCATTTCGAGTTCTACGACTCAAGTTTGGACGTCGTTCGTAACGCGGCATTATTATTGGAATCGCTTAAATTTTGTGAATCAGTAGAGAGTAGAAAAACAGATCTACAGACGGCTGTTGGATGACGCAATAATTATAACAGCTGATTTTTAATTCTGTGTGTGGCCAACTCACAAATCTTCACCCATAAGGAGAAATTGGAGGACCGTAAGAAAGAGACCTGAAGTCGGATCATAAATTTGATAGGCCATAAACCTGCTCCTGAACATAACAAACACAACTAAAATAATCATCAAATTCGGTACACACATAAAAAAGTTATTGAATGTCAAAATTTGAGGCTCAATTTTTATTTATATAGATTTCAATTAATTTTTTTTCAATTTCCCGGGGGAGGGACCCAAACACCCCCTTGTTACGGGGTATTCCATATCCTCTACACCCCCCGGTTTTCCTTAAAATTCGCCAATGTTATTCATCCTCCAATTTTATTTTCTAGATGCGTCACTGGTTGTAGGCTATCTAGAAACATTTCAAGTGAATTGGATTGTTTTTTCTTACCATTGATCAAAATAATAATAATGAACATGTGGAGCTGAATCTTTTTGCCCAGATTTCAACAATTCCATACAAAACAGGGTACATAGGTATACTTTTTATGTTTTATTAAAATGCATCTTCTGCATCGTAAAAAACTTTTTAGTGACAAATAATCAAATATTGAGGCAAAAAAAATATATTATAGCAGTACCGTACTTAGATTTATAAGTACATCAGTTTTGAATAACGTATTAATAATCGGTTTTTTAAGTCATCAATAATCTCATCATTTTGATGTTACTTCAACTATAACCTAGTCTGGTTCTCTTTTTATAATAACATTATATAATTTTGTAAAACACGTTTCTCAGTCAAGCCTATCTTTCAACTTTGCTGCCTTCATGCCTTTATTTTTATTTTTCCATTTAAGGAAAATATTGAGGTTGATATTGAGGTGCGATAGTTGTATAGAGCATTATTCAATAATTATTTTCCAATATCGAACTTCAAAAACTATACACTCATGATCACAGAATCACTACTTCCACTTCTACACAGGAGGATAAGATGATTTTTATAATTCATTAATCAATAAATTATCAAAAGGATTTATAAACAGGACTACCCTCAGTTCAAAGAGTAAAGTCCGATTTCAAATCCATTTAGCAAGTAGGGTACTATTTCAGCGTGACCGTCTGTGTATAGAAGAAAAAAAATTCAGTTCAAGTCGCGAATAGACAAGTATCATTCATTTGAATTTTTAAACAGAAAAAGTTACTTAACTGCTACATCAGTACAAACAGTTGGAAGTAGCATAGAAAACCTATTATACCACACATGGGATTGTTTATTCCATGAAAGTAGCAGCTAGTAGACTATTGGAGTTGACAATACATTATCATTTATGACGTGTACTGTTATTCTACATATGGATGAATTATTGCACTAGTCTGACAACGTGGATTCGTGCAGTGATGATCACTGACAGACTGTCAAACATTTTATCAGTTTTGGCAGCGATGAGGCGTGGTGGGAGCATTGATACCGTATACTTTTCGAGTAGCGAAGGACAACCAGTGTGTATAATAAGTTGTGTTCAGTAAGGCCACGAGCTGGCTGAGCGATCAGATCGCATCAACTACATTTAGTTTCAGTTTCACTTGAGCACGCACAAACAACGCACATGTGTATCGTCGTTTCGCTGAAAGGCCTTCCGCAAAATTAATCGCACTTGTCGGACGGGTGTCAACTCCTTACAGTACTTGCTCGAATAAGTGGTCTCGCCTCTTTGGTCAATGTGAGTAAACAAACCATCTTTTATATTCTACTTATAATATAGATACTTATAGTGATCAATTTCAGCTAATAAAACATAATCATCTTCATTTTCTACACCATCATTTTTTTCAATTCTCTATAAAAATATACAGGTATAGGCCTACTGTGTATGGGCTGAGCTAAACAAAATGTTATATCATTCATCACTGTATGTTGTTATAATATATTTGGTGTGATTGAATAAACGTTTTTTATCCACTATCTATCTTCACAGTTAGACTTATTTCTATAATTAACATTCAGTACCTACCTAGGCCTATTAGCGGTACGGTACATGTTTTATGACCAATATAATATCTCTCAGTACAGTACGGTAATATAATCCTAGAACTCTATATTTCACAAGAAAACACAACATAATAAATAAACTATCACTGATTAATCTTGTACAAGCGTATCATCATAGTATCTCAATAGAATGTATTATAAAATTAGTTGTATATTATGTATGGTACCGTATCCTTAATTTTTTCAAGACATCATCGGTTTAAATGAAGGGTACGGTAATCTCTTTACTAGTTATTCTATAAAAAAAACTATCAAGAAGCTATATAGAAATATAATATTATAACAATATATTTGTAATAAATTCGAATACAATACATCATTATTTTTTTGGATTAGAGGCTGTATGAAAAATCCAGTTTTCATGGGCTTCTAGCTTATATTCTCATGAAATTTCTCTTCCTATTCTGTTCATGGTCCTTCCATCACACGCTATTAGATTATTTTTATTATATCAAAATACTGATAAATCAACTAGGTTGTACTGTATCACGATATTATTATTACCTGATACCTTAAGATAATTGCACAAGTGCACTTACAGTATTTTTATGGCTTTTATCTTTTATCAAACATTAGGCTATTTTCATTTAGGCTGATTCATTCTATGATTCATCACTCAATTAATTGGAGCATCTAATCACTGTAATGTGTAATGCACTTGACGGAAATATATTATTATTAGAAATCATTCCACATACATATTATGTATAAGTGGATTCAATAACGTGTTTTCAAAATGATTAATTCAGCCCACATTGTAGATAAATAAGACTATTATTTATTTACTATGTCTATAAGAAATTATTCTACCTCATTCCTTCTACCATCACTTCCAAATTCCAATCATGTAAGACGAGAGGCATTACCAAATCATCATCAGTATCACTGGGGTTACCAAATAGGCGAATAGGCCTATAGATAAATTAAAACATTTTGTAAATGTTTAGTGGTCAGTGTGATATGAAAGCATTAAGTTCTATGAAACCATTCATAAATAATTATTAGTTGTCTATACAAATTTGAAGAATAATTTGTGGTGAACAAAACAATACATCATAGCCTATACGTACGGTACCAAAACTTATCAAATATATTATAGGTATATCTAGATTTATCGGAGGAGACTATACCTATAAATATTTATTCCTGATAGAAAATTCACATCCACTACTGACTCTTTCAAAAGATCAAATCCAATTTCTACCTCAATAATGACTCACTTAATCACCAAAGCGATAATAACGAATGTATGATTGTCTGATAGAGATTAAAATAGTAATATTTGTTTGCCTGCTATTTTAGAATATTAAAATTTCGATAGTTAGAAAGGAATGTTTTTCTTCTATACAGATTAACTTCTTGTCATGTTAATGGTTTTTTTTCAAATTAGATTGTAAACATAGAGATGAACCTGTCATCCTATTGCTCTTTCCACTGTTCGTGTTGACTATAATCCAAATAAGATTATATATTCTTATAATGTATATATTTGAGGCTGCCTACTCAATTCATTATTTGTAAAATAACAAACAGTTTCAATTTGTGTTTTTAATCTGTTATTTTATATTTAAAACTTTTCAAAAATGGTACTATGATGTTATTTTACAAATGATTTGAATGAATGTTTTTTAAATGATTATATATATATATTGTGATGAATTTTTCAAATAGATCTCATGAAAAGAGAGAAAAATTGTGATTACCTTTTAAAATGAAAGAATTTGCTAAAGGAATAGTTAGCGACCGAGCGATAAAGCTTACTTATCAATAACTGTATATTTGATAAGAGTACCGTTCTGTACTGAATATTTTTCTAGGAAAATTATTCAATAAAATTATAATTATTTTGCGAATAAAGCACAAATTATTTATGAATCGCTCACCGATTTTGAGGTTACACTTGTTTACTATCGATCAGATGTTTTTAAAACAGTTCGAACGCAGCTGACTGATTCAAAGCATTGTCAAATATCATACCGGTTCTCATGCAAGGTAAAATATCATTCCTAAAAATTATAAAACTATCAATAAAGGATCAAGAATTTCAAATAAAAAAATAAAATGTATGTATTATTGTTGAAATTATTTATTATTTAAGAAATTGTATTATGCGTCAGGTCTTATTGTAACTAAATAGGTCATAGCATGAAATTCTATTATTGATAAAATGGCAGAAATTAATTATAATAATCTCAAACCTAATAAAAATTGTACAAGAATATTAATTTATTAATAATTTAATTCAACTGAACCACATGGTAATTAAATCTCTTTGGTAGGTCTAAACCAATCACAGTGCATAGAAATAGCACCAAGACGGTGATCGTTTGAAAGCAACACATGTTAATCTATTATCAGACAACAACCCTGCCTTATCAGTTACACTAGCACGTGTACATTGTATGAGAGGAACTATGTCTAGAAGATTAAGCAGTTTTAAGAATTACATAAATTAAATTATTATTGTAATTAAAGGAATTGTATTCTACTACTTGCCACTGACGTCATGTTTACGTCACAAGCGTTCTACCAATGGCAAATTTTTATGCAAATTATTACATCGAGATTCCGAGAAGCAAGGTCTAGCCTAAAAGCTTAGAGAAAAGAGCAGCACTTCCCTTTTGAAATCCTTACCGTGTAGATCTCTTTTATAGTTACCAAAGACCTATTTGTAAAATTTCTTGTTCGATTTTTAAATGTTCTATTTGTGAGCCGATATTTTAGGCCAATCTATTTGTTATTTATAAATTTCTGTTTTCATCAATCGATAAATTTAAAAGCTTAAAGTAAATTATCCCTTAATTAATTCGGTGAAGGAGATATTTAAATTAAAATTCCCCACGTGCTGAAATTGAAGCCTGGATTGCCGCCGATCAAACGATTTTTGATCTAAAGAAGAAACCACGACTACCAAGGAATTTCACGTGAGTTATAAATCATAAGGGGCCCCAATCTACGCTTCGAAAATATTTCAGTGCAGAAAAACATAAATTTTTCTTCGTTAAATTATTGGCCACGCCGACAAGCGCTTTAGCAATTAAGAGTCTAGAATTTATTCATATTTAATTTCTAAGAATTTGTAGTTGATTAACTATCCTCCGCTGCCTGAACCACGACCCCGAGCAATTTAAAAAAATATTTTATAATTCATTCTTTCACTATTTTTTCAAAACCGTTCAATTTTATCAATTGTAAAATTCTGTTGAATCACGCATGGTATCATGCAAGCACAAGAACATTTTTAACTCCTTCTGTTAATGCTAAATTATTATCAACCTGTAAATCAAATCCTGAATCTGCACTGTATGATTACATATTTTATTGTAATATATTTCAGTTTTGTTAATTCGCTTTCTGAGTTCGATTATTTCTTAAGCCTGTCAATTATTGTTTCTGATACGTTCTATATCATCAAGAACCGATCGAATACGATCATCGAAATAATTGAATTAAGCTGGATATTGGAACAGGTCTAAGTGGATGTAGCGAGTGGGGTCAGATCAAG
The DNA here is from genome assembly GCF_014356525.2 of Nilaparvata lugens. Classification (NCBI taxonomy): domain Eukaryota; kingdom Metazoa; phylum Arthropoda; class Insecta; order Hemiptera; family Delphacidae; genus Nilaparvata; species Nilaparvata lugens. The sequence continues at coordinate 29,118,653 of NC_052508.1, read as the reverse complement.
ATATTTATTCTTTGTCCTTACCTGCTCATATATCAGCTTTTATCTGTTACCTACCTCGACTTAGGAGCGAACACATCAATTGCACAGCAGTGGCAGCCATAGATCATATAAATTCCTACAATAGAGCTTAAACCCGACAAGACTCTGATCTCGAAATATATTCTGAACGATATTTGGTTCAAATACCGTATTTTAATCCTTCAGAACTTATTAGAGACGCAGTCCCGTAAATTATCTGCATCGGGATTTTTGCTCGACCTGTATGATTTTGTATGCTCATTCTTCACAGGTAATAATTTTAAGGTATCCGTATTCAGTGTTTAGCGATCGCTACACTACTTATAAAAAATTTCATCATTATACAATTTGTCATTAGAGGAATCAAGGGTGAGCGAGCGTTTAGGCCTCCCGCGATTCCGACAATTGTATTGAGTCTTGTAGTGAGTCAATCAGTCTGGTGTTCACTCAGCGTCCACGCACGCAATTACAAATTCATAGCCGCTACACCATTGACTTAGTACAAGATTCACCCTACATGTGTTGTCCTATCCTTGGAGGTGAGAGTGACTCCCCCAGGAAGAGCTCCACATGATTTGGCGCCCAACAGTGATAGGCATTGAAGAGGTGGATAATCGACTACGAGGATTATTTAGTTGCTCAGTATACTATAGTGCTGACAACGGGAAAATTTTTTGAAAAATTTATGGTTGTGAATTTCTTCGAATTTAGTATTAACTGTTCACTGTTATATAAAATAACAAGAAGTACCATACCCAATTTTTGAACGGAAAAGAAATTTATCGATTGATGAATTTTTAGAGAAAAAATCGAACTCAGAATTTTATTATTGTGTTATTCGAAAATTGGTCGTACTATAAGTCATAGGTATAAGAGATATCATAAGAAAGGTGATATTATTTTAAGAATATTAGGTCTATATTGAAACAATTTATAAATATTTACAGAAAAAAGGATTGAAGTTATTCACATTTTTAAAAGTTTTTAAAACATAAAAAGGGAAGTAAAATTAAATCACGGATATATTGCGGAATAATTCAAGCAGAGTATCACTGCTTTTATATAAAATTTTGCGAAGAACACTAGCCTATATATTGAATTGCGGCAAGAAATTATAAAAGTAAAATATTTATAATAATAGTAATAATAAATTATAAGAGGCGTACCTGTATTACCGCATAAGTGTTCACTGTGTATCCTGTGTGTTCGTGTCATTTTTATGTTAACGATATTGCTAACTTGACTCATTTTATCACTGAACACATTGCTAAACCACTTTTTCTGTATTTCACTCACTACGAAGCTATAACAATTTCTATTGGATTTCTTATTAATTATTTTGTATATCACATCAACACTTTCACGTTTTTTATTCACCGCACACGTTCGTCGCGTTATTCTCTCACAAACCATGGCAGGAAACGACCAGGTCAATCCAAGTCTGTCGGACACCGAGGACATCTCACCCGATTGTTCGCCGCCATCCGCATCCATCACCGCAGCCGCCGATTTCCATCCCAATGTACTGGATGATTTATCGTCGACACAGGTGGAGGAGAGCTGCATCCTAGTGGAAGATCCGTCGGCAGCCCAAGAGCCGGAGGATGAAACATCGGGAGAGCATACGGACGACGACGCCCCGAGACAGGAACTCCCATTTCTCGTACCGTTGCTCGGATAAAAAACCAGAAGGTAACCGTTCGCCATACACCCGCTCCCGCAATGGATATGGACACCCTCCTGAAAGCAATAACCAAGATGAGCGACCAAACAAAGGAAGCAATAAACAACTTAAATGAAAAAAGCGACCAAACAAGGGAAGCAATAAAAAACTTAAATGAAAAAAGCGACCAAACAAAGGAAGAGTTAAAAATGGAAGTTCAAGAAGCAAAGAAGGTAAGCGAACAGGGTTTGGAGAAGTTGAGCCAGCGGATGGATGTAGCATTCCGTGACACAGATAAAACCATCAAAAAATTAGCTGAGTGTCTGGATAAATCAATTTTAGAAACAAATAACCGATTGGATAGGATATCTGAAGATATGCATATGGGAAAAATCAGCGTCGAAGTCAGCATTAAGAAACATATACATGTGGAGAAGGATACAATAAAGGTGGTTAAAGTCAAACAAGCAAGCGAACATAACACATGTATGGAAAACCAACCCACCGAGAATGTCGAGACTGGAGTCGCGCCGCACCCCGCAGAATGCCAAGAAGAGCCGGACGACATCGCCCGCCAAGCCGAGGACGTCATCCATGGCATAGAGGGACATCCCGTACCACCGCGCGCCGGACACCGGGAGTCCAAGGACGTTGCCCACCACGTTGAAGAGCAGCCCGGACCGCCGACCACACGTATCTCCCATCCACCAAGGACAGCACCTGCAACACATCAAATCAGTATCCATCAAAAACAATCAGAAAACAACATTAGAACAATTAAAATCCGCATAAAGTCAAGACCACACACAAGCAGCAAAACAATTCAAGAAAGAAGAAGAATATCTAGAAGAACCTACAACCACCGCCATCATGTAAGGCTAAAATTGAATATCAAATTTCTCCCCACCATGCAGAAAAGAAAAATAATGCCAAGAAGAACCTATCTACACCGCCGTCATATAAGGCTGAAATCCCACATCAAACTTCCTACCAGCATGCAAGGAAAAAGGAGGACCATATCAAGAAGAACCTACAACCACCGCAGTCATGTCCGGTTGAAATCAAACAAACTGTACACCGGCATGCAAAAAAGAAAAGGATTATTTGAAAAAACCCACAGACACCACCGGCATGTAAGGTTTAAAAATATCAAACTACATGTCACCGGTCAACAAGGAAGGTCAATATTAGCTGAAGAGATCCACCTACTTCGCCGGCACATCCGTTTTAAGCAAAGTTTAGTAAAACGGATAGTTGCAAATTGGAACAGAAACTTGAAACAAATACCGAAATCAAATTTAGATGGGGGCTTGAGGAAATAATAATTTTTTAATCAACTAGAAACTACATTTGTGGAATACACCAGTTATCAAACACTTCATGGTCACAGCCTACCTACCAAATCATATCTTTGCATACCAGCATCTTTCTACTACAGCCTAATAATCAACATAACCTAAAACTTCGCCGCATCTCAGATAATGAGGAAAATATTATTAATTCACTTCAAATGAAGAAATCGAAATCAACTTCAATAACAGAAGAAATTAAAACTACGAGACAACTTCAAGAATTTACCAACCTAATCAAGCCATCTGCCTCATGTTACAGTCATCACAGAAACAGTCGCCTAGTTATATCCGCCCAACTGGAAAACAAAAACAAAAATTGTATTATCAACAGAAAATAATTATAAATTAGAAATAACATGAAATTAGCAGTGAATAGGAGGAAAGAAAATAAACAAAGTTTATTTGAAAAAATGTGTAAACCTAACCTTGAAATACAGAATCAATAGAAAAATCTATTTAGAACCAACGCCTGTTCGATAATTTTCTTCGTCCCACCAACCAATGTGTACGAAATCCTAGAGTCAATATTAATAGAATCAAAGCAATATCGTTAGTTAATTATTGTAACCCATTATTTAATGTGAAATTATAAGCAAAAACGCAACCAAAAATATATATTTATGTTAATTTGCACGAAATGCGCATGTTCTGTGTTATATGAATGTATCTCTAAAAAACTCCAAAGAAAATGAAATTCTTACCTTTTAAATGTGAAATTTATTACTGTTGCATCAAAAGATCATGAATTGTAATTCAAATTGATAAATGTAAGACTTAATATTTGTAACCAACATTGATAAAAATCAAGAAAGCCATTTCAAGTGTAATCCTGTTTGTACGCAACGTACTAAGCGCAAATAAGGAATTGCTCGAGTCAAACGGTAGACGATTGTCAAGTCACCGAGGTGAAATCACACTCTCACCCAATTTATGTAAAAGCCAAACCAAAGAGTCGAAACTTGTAATAACCATGAAAAAATGATGAAAGTCTATATTTGTTGCAAATACTGTTCAAATCTTAAGAAGTAATATGTGAAATCTTGTATAGTTGTTATAGTTATGGGTCTGCTCATAAGCCACCCGTGAATGGAAGTTGTGGAGTTGTTTTAATGAAGGATCCAAAGAGACCTCATTAATTATTGTATTTCGATTGTATCCAATGAAAGGAACAATCAATTATTTATTTTTCGTAGCCAAAAGTGCACGATATATTGTTTTTAGTGTTAAGTGTTGAGTTTTCGTAGAAGTAAGGAGATGAAATAGTGTATTCATCACAATATCGGATTTTTCAAATAGTCATTGTTTCGACTCGTCTCCCAATTACCTATTTAAAATATCCTGGGGGCTTTTGTGTGATGAATTTTTCAATAGATCTCATGAAAAGAGAGAAAAATTGTGATTACCTTTTAAAATGAAAGAATTTGCTAAAGGAATAGTTAGCGACCGAGCGATAAAGCTTACTTATCAATAACTGTATATTGATAAGAGTACCGTTCTGTACTGAATATTTTTCTAGGAAAATTATTCAATAAAATTATAATTATTTTGCGAATAAAGCACAAATTATTTATGAATCGCTCACCGATTTTGAGGTTACACTTGTTTACTATCGATCAGATGTTTTTAAAACAGTTCGAACGCAGCTGACTGATTCAAAGCATTGTCAAATATCATACCGGTTCTCATGCAAGGTAAAATATCATTCCTAAAAATTATAAAACTATCAATAAAGGATCAAGAATTTCAAATAAAAAAATAAAATGTATGTATTATTGTTGAAATTATTTATTATTTAAGAAATTGTATTATGCGTCAGGTCTTATTGTAACTAAATAGGTCATAGCATGAAATTCTATTATTGATAAAATGGCAGAAATTAATTATAATAATCTCAAACCTAATAAAAATTGTACAAGAATATTAATTTATTAATAATTTAATTCAACTGAACCACATGGTAATTAAATCTCTTTGGTAGGTCTAAACCAATCACAGTGCATAGAAATAGCACCAAGACGGTGATCGTTTGAAAGCAACACATGTTAATCTATTATCAGACAACAACCCTGCCTTATCAGTTACACTAGCACGTGTACATTGTATGAGAGGAACTATGTCTAGAAGATTAAGCAGTTTTAAGAATTACATAAATTAAATTATTATTGTAATTAAAGGAATTGTATTCTACTACTTGCCACTGACGTCATGTTTACGTCACAAGCGTTCTACCAATGGCAAATTTTTATGCAAATTATTACATCGAGATTCGAGAAGCAAGGTCTAGCCTAAAAGCTTAGAGAAAAGAGCAGCACTTCCCTTTTGAAATCCTTACCGTGTAGATCTCTTTTATAGTTACCAAAGACCTATTTGTAAAATTTCTTGTTCGATTTTAAATGTTCTATTTGTGAGCCGATATTTTAGGCCAATCTATTTGTTATTTATAAATTTCTGTTTTCATCAATCGATAAATTTAAAAGCTTAAAGTAAATTATCCCTTAATTAATTCGGTGAAGGAGATATTTAAATTAAAATTCCCCACGTGCTGAAATTGAAGCCTGGATTGCCGCCGATCAAACGATTTTTGATCTAAAGAAGAAACCACGACTACCAAGGAATTTCACGTGAGTTATAAGTCATAAGGGGCCCCAATCTACGCTTCGAAAATATTTCAGTGCAGAAAAACATAAATTTTTCTTCGTTAAATTATTGGCCACGCCGACAAGCGCTTTAGCATTAAGAGTCTAGAATTTATTCATATTAAATTTATAAGAATTTGTAGTTGATTAACTATCCTCCGCTGCCTGAACCACGACCCCGAGCAATTTAAAAAAATATTTTATAATTCATTTTTTCACTATTTTTTCAAAACTGTTCAATTTTATCAATTGTAAAATTCTGTTGAATCACGCATGGTATCATGCAAGCACAAGAACATTTTTAACTCCTTCTGTTAATGCTAAATTATTATCAACCTGTAAATCAAATTCTGAATCTGCACTGTATGATTACATATTTTATTGTAATATATTTCAGTTTTGTTAATTCGCTTTCTGAGTTCGATTATTTCTTAAGCCTGTCAATTATTGTTTCTGATACGTTCTATATCATCAAGAACCGATCGAATACGATCATCGAAATAATTGAATTAAGCTGGATATTGGAACAGGTCTAAGTGGATGTAGCGAGTGGGGTCAGATCGAGATATTTATTCTTTGTCCTTACCTGCTCATATATCAGCTTTTATCTGTTACCTACCTCGACTTAGGAGCGAACACATCAATTGCACAGCAGTGGCAGCCATAGATCATATAAATTCCTACAATAGAGCTTAAACCCGACAAGACTCTGATCTCGAAATATATTCTGAACGATATTTGGTTCAAATACCGTATTTTAATCCTTCAGAACTTATTAGAGACGCAGTCCCGTAAATTATCTACATCGGGATTTTTGCTCGACCTGTATGATTTTGTATGCTCATTCTTCACAGGTAATAATTTTAAGGTATCCGTATTCAGTGTTTAGCGATCGCTACACTACTTATAAAAAATTTTCATCATTATACAATTTGTCATTAGAGGAATCAAGGGTGAGCGAGCGTTTAGGCCTCCCGCGATTCCGACAATTGTATTGAGTCTTGTAGTGAGTCAATCAGTCTGGTGTTCACTCAGCGTCCACGCACGCAATTACAAATTCATAGCCGCTACACCATTGACTTAGTACAAGATTCACCCTACATGTGTTGTCCTATCCTTGGAGGTGAGAGTGACTCCCCCAGGAAGAGCTCCACAATATATATATATATATATATATTATATATATATATATTATATATATATATATATATACTATCGTACTGATTCAGGATATTCTAAAAATAAACTGTTAGCAATGAGTTTGCATTATTGTTCTCATTAAATCTTAGAAGTGACGAATATAGCCGCTGATAAATTCAATTTCTTAACAAGAGTATTTTGCTTATCAGTGAACCCAACAATCTTCATTCATCCTATCATAAACGAGTTTTTAAAAACACTGCTTGCTGCCCGCCATTAAACAATTTCACTGATGCGCTTACTTATTTCACAAGTAAGCTCGATAGAGACACTCGAACATGATCAAATCAGGTATGCTTTACAACGAGTGCACTAAAACATATTATTTCTATGGCTATAGTTACTATCATTAATTCCAGTGCAAACTTGTAAATCGCACCCGGTCTGACCATGTTCAAATAATGTCCTCTTTCAAATACATCAATCAATAGAATGACGTATTAATAAGTTTTGTAGAATGCTTTTCTACTTTTCTTTTAAAGCAGTAGGCTACACGTAGCAGAACTCCATGAAAAACCAAACTCATTTAAATTGAGCTGATTGCTATAGGCCTAAACCTTCAGGAGAATCAGGGCTCATATTACGTTCAGCCTTTATATCTTAAGATCTTTGATTTGAAAATACTTCAGCCTATATTGAAAATATGCTTCTTCTTGTTCCTGAACAACAATAGTTTTGAACAAATTGTATAAGGGACTTGAGACTTGCAAGAATTTTCAAAGTTATCCTGTTGATAACTAAGTTTTCTATGTCGCAGATGCCTGAATATGAAATAGTGGATGGTGAAGATGGTCAGCTGTTGAAGGAGAAATTCACAACATGCTTCAGAACGGGTTACGTGAGAATAAAGGGCTGTGTGCTACCGGAACACTATCTCAAGTTCACCGATCAAATTCGAGACATGAAAGTACGCGACGAAGATATTTGGGTTTGCAGTTTTCCCAAAACAGGTAGGCTAAATAAATAAGCACAAATTTAGTTGACCTTATACTCATATCTCATAGAATAAAGCAATCGTGTACGGTAAGTTTTATCTGCCTTACTTTGTTGTACAGGCTGATCAAATACAAAAGTTCCACATTCAATCTTTAAACAGATAACAATGGATAGGCTACTAGATTCTCAAATAATAAATTATAATCAGCCATAAACAGTTGAAATTATAATTACCTATATTTGTCCAGTCAATTTTTTGCTTAGTCTCCTGAGTGAACCATAAGAGTGGAAAATTAGCCTCTCCAGCCCTAAATTATTCTCTCATTATCATTGTCATAAATCAATTCCTATTTCACTGTATAGCCTACGATGAATAAGGATAAAAAATCCAGGCCTATAATCTATAATAGAATCGATTTCCAACTGGAATTTTAGATTTCTTGAAATCTATTATTGAACAAATTGAACAGTAATTTGTATTAATTCAAATAAAAATGAGTAATACTCGAAAAGTATAACAATGATTTAAGAAATTCACCATTTCACCAATTTGATGGTTTTATTGCATTATTTATTCTACCTGCAGTATTTATTCATTTCCCAACTCTGTTTAATTATTATAATGATACTCAAATCTGATCTTATCGAGATTGTTCGTGTTGAATCATTAAAGATCACCGATTATTTATTCACACTACTATTCAATTTTACTCTCACATCGTTGGCCTGGTTCCTATTAATTCACAAGCCTAAGCTATCCTTGATTGTCTCTCACCAATGATGGATATTGGGATGATGAAACAATTGCTGTAGGTAGCTCGAGTTGGAGAGTGAAAGTTTTAGATTGAACAACAATAAGAATTTTTTTCACTATGCAAGTATTAGACGCCAGCTGAAACTTCCAAGCTGATCAAAAATAAATTAATCAATACTAAGCATAAGACAAATGCATACTCTATGTCCAGAACAACCTACGGTATCTACCGACACCGCAATCTCCGCAATTTTTTCTCAAAATTTCACATGTTTGTCAGCTAGATAAAACATAGTCTATAGCTACAATAAAGAATTTTCACTTTCTTGGAAAGGGCTACCGTACTCTTTTGATTTCATAAAAATTTAAATTCATCAAAGTGGGCGTACTTTAATTTTTATTTTTTTATTTTTCAACTTTAAAGTCTTTTTCAGGTCACTTCCAAGTAAAACATGTGGTGAAAAAATATATTAGAAAAAGATTTTTAATTTTTATGTAACTAAAATCTAGAAATACCAAATTCCAGCTACAACTGTTGATAATCAGTCTGAAAGTACTCTTCATTCTCAATCTTTCAAATACGGTACCGCAGCTTTTCGATTCTCAAGCATTTCATAAATATAAGAGCTGACCGCCACGACACAATAAAAGGTTGCAAGAGAATGAATTTTAAATTAGTAGGGAACTTAATTTGAGAAAATATATATTTCATCACCCATTCCCATATTATGTTTTTTGTTATGAAATTCCCCGTATGAATCTGAAAATGTGATTTTTTTATTTTGAATTGCGATAATGATTTGCAAGAGTAGCCTCTAAAATTCGTTTCTCCTGGAGCGTTGAGTGTGTGGTAACGGTTTTAAAAGGGGAATCGACACCGGTCGTCAATTTATTTCTAAAACTGTAACAAATTTCTCCTTGTAAACTGTCTCTTCAATTATATTAGGCTTGTTAAACCAGTTTAAGCCAAAGGCATTAGCTTGTGAACTAATACTCTTCATCCGCATGTATATAGCCTACCGTACTAGATTCTCAAAATATGTTTGAAATTAAAAATTATCAAATCGGTTTTCAATATTTACAATGGTTCTTGTCCTGAATTCAACAAAATTGTGAACTTACAATAATAAATTATGAGTAGAGTTCAACTTTCTGCTTCGATACCAGAAGAAATCAAGGGGAATTGTAATCTCATCATATATTTATGTCCAATCCGTCTTTCACAGGCAAACTGCTGAGTGGCCTACGGTAGGTAGCCCACAAGTCAAGTAGCGTTCCAAATACCTTTAAAATTGCATTTCTATTCTATGTTTTATGAAAAAATCCTTCATTAATTTTATCTGAAATCGAATTTGTTAAATTTCGATGTTTCCAGAACACTGGAAGAATACACAAAAGAATAGAATTAGAGGATTTCAGTATAATGTGTAACCCTCTCAATTGTTTATTTGGAAGAATGACTGTGCTTCTAGATTAGAAACAATCCCAATTTTTATTAAAACTGAGCGCAAATTGAACCCAAGTAATTATATGACTCGAAAGCGATAATGTTTTATTTAACTTATCACAGAGAGTAGTTTCATGTGTAAAGTATGCTTTATATTCAAAATAATAATTTTAATTAGGTACTCGGAGAGTACTAAATATCTCTATATTTTTGCTATGCAATTGAATGCCTTTCCATGGTAAGATAGCTATTACTGAGGGATCAAACTGAAAATAGCACTTAATGAGAAAATAAAATAGATTTTTTGCATTTTTCCCAATAAAACTCCTCCAAGGCTACTGTTATATTTTTTGTTGAATAACCAATTGCAAGTCTTTTGAAATAATTTTAATTATTCGTTGAGTTTTTATCAGGTGGCCTATAAGAGAACTGCTGTTTTGATAGAAATACATCGAAGGACACGATTGTTGTTCGTTTAATATTTTATTATCACAGATCCAACAGTTTGAATGAGTTTTCTTGAGCAGGTAATAATTCGCCGTGTGGCCTATTCATCTAATACAAATTATGCATATCCTACCAGTTTGTATTTTACTCGAAAAATATGTTAAAAATTTGATTGAAAGGTTTCAATAAAATAGTGTAATTAGATTCTTATTTCATGATGAAAAGATAGTCTGCCCCAGAAATATAGATTTTCTGGATAATCAACGACACTATAAGATTGATATATCGTATCATTCTTCAAGTTGTAATGTGAGATGAATTTCTATTCATCATAATTTATTTGTGATATAATAGGCTCATTTTGCATGTTTTTTCAATAGATTATAATCATATATTTTTTTGTTGAATGAATCCATGTATTTCAACATGAAACATTAACATTTTAGGTACAACATGGACACAAGAGATGGTTTGGTGTATAGCTAATGATTTGGACTTTGAAGGAGCAAAAGTAAACCTGCCTCAAAGATTTCCTTTCCTTGAGTAGGTATCCTGAAGGTTTGAAGGCAAATTATTTCGCCTGTTTAATATTCAGTGTTCCTAACTCATCTTAGAAATATTTTTTTAAATTTCAAAAATCATAATTTATTAATCTTCAATTATTTAAAAAAGTGGAATATACACGGTAGGCCTAAATATATTGTGTACCAGTAGCCTAGAATTTCAATGAATGTAGACTTTACTCACATGATAAGGATAATTAAATCAGGATATATAATATTTTACCGTATACATTACTATTCTTCAGGCTTTAAATGTATAATCTTATAACTCGATACGATATATATACAGAGAAATAAAAATATCACACATATTTCTGATCTGCTGGAGGACCTGCTCTACGATATTGAGACACTTAACAAGGAGCACAAGAATTCCTTAACCATGCAGGAATAGGCCTAATAATTTAAAATTTAACCACTTTTCAATTTATTAATTAAACAAATTTTTGTTATATGAGGAAAGCCATTGATCAATTTCAAAAATGCATTTTAATGACCCGTTTCGTTTCAAGGTCTTCAAGTTACGGTATTTTACAAGTGGTAGCCTATTATATTAAAAAAGTGCTACTGATCATTTTGTATTCAATAATCTTTTCTCAATCTCCTTAAATTTGTTCTTGGCTTGTTATTTCACATTGACTTTATAATTTTAACGTTTCAGTGTAATTCAGGATTTTCTAGAGAGGTTTTGCTGGTACTCCCAAAAAGTCTATTATATTATTTTCGATTCAATGTTAATTTCTTGATTTGATTAGCAGTTGTCTATTCCAAATTTTCTGAGAGGAAAATTCTTTCAGCAATTGAATCTATATTTTCATGATTTGAATGTATAAAAAGGGTCATTTGATTACTAACTTTACGCATCTTTTGTTCAGCAAAAGCTGTTCACTTTCGAATGTAAAAGTATAACAATAGAGAAAGATATCACAAGTAGATATCCCATGGTATAGGTCGTTTATGTTACAAATTTGAAGCCGATTTTTTGTGAACTCAAGCCTACTACTGTCGACTACTGTCTATTTTACTGTTTTGGCCGGGTGAGAGTGTAAGAATAGCACAGTATGAGAGATTACCAGCGTCACATTGCTTCACGATAAATTACTAAGGCTACGACTATGGCTTGAGTTAACATTGAAATTTGGAACATAAACACTCTATACCATGAGATATCTTCTTATGCTATATTTTCTCTATATGGTATAATATCATGATTTTCGACTTGATCTATCAAAAAGCAAGTGAATGAAATTATATAATATATAGAGGTAGTCTGAAAATCTAAATGCTGTACAGATTCAGCCTGTGTAGGCGACTGTGTATCATAATACAGTATGGCAGGGATTTGATTAGTATTAGATTAATTACTTTGGAATAATATTATACTTGAGTTAGTTCCCTATAATTATTCAATTCGATGAATAGATAGAACTGGCCAATTGAATTTTTCAATAACAAAACAATTCAAATAGAAATTCATTGCTGAAAAAATGTTAGAAACTCTTATTCCTATGAGGGTTGATTCAAGCTTACACCTACCCTAAATGGTTTTTAGGAAATTTATAATAAACAATTTGTCCCATAAACGTAAAATAGCTTCTTTAGGTTTTCAATTGCCTTATCAACTTTATTTGATTAGTAGCCCCTATTGATAATACACTTGTAAAATAATTTGATAGAATTTAGAATACCTCTATGTATTATAGAATATGATAGTCATGCAGATATGCTTCGGTTTTCTTCATAGATAGCCTACCTAGGCTATAATATGTCAACAAATATTGGTATTGGATTATAGCACAGAATGAGGAAGACAATAAAAACAAAAGTACAGGTCAAGGCTACACTGGTGTGAGGTTAATGGTATGCCCACGCTATCTGAATTACGATGACCTTGAAGCATAATAAATTAATTACCCGCTAGTCACATGTTCTATCAAACTGCTTTATACGAGGACACGAAGTCTCTCCATGTAAAGGAGAAGGTAGTTATAATTTTTTTGACAAATCCAGCATGGTGAAAAACTTAATTTTTAGTGATACGATTTTCGATGTAGACCTATCAATTATATTGCAGGTACCTAACAATTTTACTTTTGAGGAAAATAAACTGAAGTTTATACTACCATGCTTCTTCGACCAAAGTTTGAAAAAATTACTTATCCATTAGGCCTATCATGAATCAAATTTTTACATTAAAAGCAATTATTATTTTATTGAATGTAATTAGCCTAAAATAATGACATAGAAAAAAATATATATATCCTATCAATAATTATGACTGCGAGAAGATCTTCTCTCTTTCCAATAATATAAAAGAATTCGAGGCACTCATATTATCTTCTAACATTCCGCATGATATAATATTTATTATAATAATTTCTTCTGTGCTATTATACTTAGAATTTTTTCAATAGATTAGTGATCGTACAGTATGAAATAATACTAGGTAACGTATGGAAAATTCAAGTAGCCTGATTATGTCGTGTTTCTCGCAACTTTTTTGTAAAGGTTCCGTTTATTTGCAGTCATACACCATTGTTCGACTACGGAGATTTGTTCGATAGGATACCAGAAATGCGTAATCTACCGGAGTATGTGACCGACTCAGTTGGTCACATTGATAGGCTGCCGTCAGTGCGTCACATCAAGACCCATCTGCCATTCCAACTGCTGCCCCAGCAATTGCAGGAACGGACCACAAAAGCTAAGGTGGGCTTTCACAGTGAAATCTCAGCCATTTCTAGTAGAATTGAAATTGCCGACCTGAGACGGTAGGTCTATTCATAGCTCACTGTTCTCCACTCAAGCACAGATCTCATATATGTGGAGAACGTAAATTTTATTATCGTAACTTTTGTAATTGTAGAGACATAATCTATAATTGGATTCTTTCATTGCTATGCTATTTTATCATGAGGAATCAAATTATTGTATTTTGAATTGTGCTATAATTTCTCAATTTTTGTGTCTTTTTTTTATTTAGTTTGAAATTTCTTTTCAAACAACTTCAACTACCGTATCTTTCTCTGTAAAAAGTGTTTTCCTATTTTCTATTATAATTGTACCGCAATGACTGCAGCTAATCATTATAATTTATTTATTGTGATACTTTCACCGCTGTATTATTAAAAATGTATACCTACTGAGAAGAATTTCAAACTGGCAGCCTCTATATACAATTACAGTCAGTATAATTCTGAAATGTTTATTTCATTAATTGTTGTATTTTTCAAAGGCAGAAAAAAATTACATTTCTATTTCAGATGATTCTTCCTAGATTTTACTATTCACCATTAAATTATTATTATTTTTGAATCAATCAATTTTCATTATTTTACCTGATTTATCAAACTATTTTTTCTCTGAATATAGGCCTTTCACTTCAATATTTCAGTTCTCATACTTAATCTTTCTCTTTAATTCTTCGGAATTTTCTTCAATTGTAAACTAGTATTTCAAAGTATTTGAAATATTAATTCACATTGATGCACGGTCCATAAAATGCATTAATTGAAAAAACCTCAACGTGCTCTTATGTTTGCAGATCGTCTACGTTGCACGAAATCCTAAAGACACTTGTCTGTCATACTTTCATCATTGTGTCCTCATGGAAGGCTACACTGGAAAATTCGAGGAATTCGCTGAATTGTTCTTGAATAATTCATGTGAGTAGCCTACCACTTCCAGTGAACATATAAGGACAGAACACTAGGCCCTATCTTGCTTTCCAATTGAGTTGTCCTAATGCATTATTTATTATTACAATTATGTTCCATTCAATTTTTGGAGAATCAATAACGCTTGTGAGAGAATATTGTTTATTTCAGCTCTTTAAATTTTGTAGCATGGGTTTTCCAACGATATAATAGATATTAAAAATGTTAACACATTTCAAACTTTTAATCCGCAATAAATGATAATTTTAGATAAATTGAAATAGAAAATTATCGTGTAAAATATTGTCTACTTATTTTTCAATAGGCTACATTTAGTTTAGTCTCGGTCAAGACGAAAGCGTGACCAATTATTCTATTTAATTAAAATAAGTGATGGAATAGGACAGAGTTATTAATGAATGAATGCTCCTATTTTAAACAATAATTATATAAATATAAGTCAATGTCTGTGGACTAAATGTCGAACCAAAAACTCTGTTCAAAAATTGGAGCATGATCGAGATTCGCCCAAGTGAACGTTTTCTGTACGTTCTTAAAAATCATGATGTGGATGGTATGTTGGCATCGTTTTTGTTTTTTCAATAAATATGATTGTTTCAAATAGGAACATTTCATTCATAATCACACAACTTCTAGAAAAGTGCCACAGCCTGAAGCTCCAATACATTTTAAATCATCGTTTATATCATAATTATAATATACTAATGCATTATATATTATCCTATGTAATGGATTATAACAGATGTCAATATATTAATAGTATTTTATCAACCTGTACTACAATACAAAAAATATATAAAAAGCCGTTTATAAAATAGACCTGAAGCGATAATTCTTGCATATGATTAGGAAAATAAGTTTTTACTTTTTATAATATATTGTAATGTTACAGCTTTTAATATATTGTGATAATAGCTTTTCTTTAGGAGATAGGTGAAAACTATCAAACCTTTTGAAAAAATTTGGTAGCACGGCAATATATTATATAATTATGGTGAATTTCATTCAAATGACATGGAGAACTAATATTTGACCGATGGATCTATTTAAATTAAACTCTTACTCTTAATAGCCTGAGAATTCAACAATTTCAACAAAAATCGTAGTCCATCACTAAGAAACACAAAAGTTTCGCTTTCATATAAAATGCGCAGTCATTAGAGAAGCGTTTATTGGTAGCACAACTCAAGTGAGCTATGGAAAATAGGGGTTATGAAGAGTCAATTCGAGTTCATCAATGGTCTGAATGTAAAATTTTGAAAATGAACACAATCTGACATCAGGCTAATCACTCTAGTAAAGTTTTTGTAGATTCACACATGAGTACCTACTTGATGAAAATAATCCTTGCATTATGTAGAAAGAACCTTTTTTCCAGTCACTTGTTATTGAATATTCTATTATTTTACACATGAATGTTCATATTTTTGTTACCAGTATGCTTTGCTCCATATGCCAGCAACATTCTGGGTTTCTGGGAGAGACGGAATGATCCAAATATTCTGTTTATACGATTTGAAGATCTGAAAAAGGTAGGTTCTATTCTCTTCCCATTAATCAATTGAACTTTCCAATAAATCAGAATTATACTATACATTTATAGAATAACTCAAATGCACATCCATTTTTATATTGGAAAAATATTTCTGCATGAGAAACCTGAACATATTACCCTGGAGGATAACTCATCGTAAGTAAAGTTCATCTAACTCAGCAGAAAATAATATAGCCCACTTTCTGCGGGAAGTACCTACAATAATGTTTTTTCGATAATTTTTTGTTGGTGTACTCTTTCCTAACAATGCTTTTCAAATTTGTAATTGAATCAGTATCATCATCACTATCACTCTATTATCGCGCAATTCAGTACCGGTATGAAGGCTTTTGCACTCTATACGCAAATCAGGAGTGTGAATAATTATTAAACGAAATTGCAAATTGAATGCTGTCAGCAATCACCCCAAACCACTTCTCCATATTTTGACAACTGGGTGAACAGCTGAAAGAAAATTTGATTGGAGCTACTGCTATATAATATCCAAAAATTATTTGCCAGCCCGGGAATCGAATCCGGTACCTCCAGTTTTTATCCCATGTTTATTTCCATCTGAGTACAGAGTGTCCTGAAGAAAGAGTGAATCACGTCGCTCTACAAGCCAAAACAGAATTTTATTCAATCATTTGTACCTTTGATGAATTTTAGGCTACTTTGAAAGAATGCAAATGAATGTCATCCATTTTTACTTTCCTTGCCCTATTACCATAGATAAGGAGAGTATTGCTTTCCAATAAAAATTAAGGTACCCCAATTTTTAAATTTCTATATACGTTTCAAGGTCACCTGAGTCCAAAAAAGTGGTTTTTGGGTATTGGTCTGTATGTATGTATGTATGTGTGTGTGTGTGTGTGTGTGTGTGTGTGTGTGTGGTGTGTGTGTGTGTGTGTTGTGTGTGTGTGTGTGTGTGTGTGTGTGTGTGTGGTGTGTGTGTGTGTGTGTGTGGTGTGTGTGTGTGTGTGTGTGTGTTGTGTGTGTGTGTGTATGAGTGTATGTGCGTCTGTGTACACGATATCTTATCTCCCAATTAACGGAATGACTTGAAATTTGGAACTTAAGGTCCTTACAATATAAGGATCCGACACGAACAATTTCGATCAAATCCAATTCAATATGGCGGCTAAAATGGAGAATATGTTGTCAAAAACAGGGTTTTTCGCGATTTTCTCGAAATTTTGATCAAATTTATACCGAAAATAGTCATTGATAAGCTCTATCAACTGCCATAAGTCTCATATCTGTAAAAATTTCAGGAGCACTGCACCATCTATATGCAAAGTTTGGTTTTAGATTCCCAATTATCAGGCTTCAGATACAATTTAATGTTCATCTCTACAATTTATTAATGTTCAGTAACATTTCCACCTAAAATTGAAAATAAGCTAGAAATTCGAGAAAATAAGATTATTCAATTGCAAACTGTTGGCAACTTTTGATTCTATCAAATCATTTTACTATGAAGAGATAGCAGACTTCGTGTGTCTGCAGCGCTATTGTCCTGTCACCAGCTGGCTCAGATCTTAGAAAAGTAGACTTGAGATGCGCGGGAACACTAGCGTCAGTTGATAAATTTTCATAACGGCAAGGAAAGTTGTGTGAGTGCACCACACCAGATTTTTTTTTAAATTTGTAATTTTGCTTCTTATCATCACAGATGAATCAACATTCCCAGCTTGCAACAATTGGACTTCAATATAATGTGGAAATTGTCTAATGATTTGAACGAAACCAAAGAAAATGTTGTATCTCCTGCAGTATGAAAATATTCTACTAGGCATTTCGAAAAGCCTCATGCTCATATCCATTGTTGAAAGGATAAACTTGATTATTCAAGAGGTGAATCGATTATAATGAATAAAATAATTGGTGAAAAAGAATATTTTTGACTTTATAGTGTGAAATGCACACTAAAAACATAGATGATATTGATTTTAATCTTGCATTCTGAATAATTATAAATATATTAATTTCATAAAATATGCTAGTTTGTTTGCTAATATAAATTCACCCTATATAAACCTCTTCAAATTAAATATACATCAATATTCCAGGATTGGAAAAGCTATATTCATCTCACAAATTGTCATTATGTTCACCCCTTGAAAAAATCAAGTTTCTCAACATTTTTTGTGAAATATCTTCATAACCAGTGGAGATACAAACTTCTATTACCTCTAATACCGTAATACTACTTTTAAATCGAGAACTCCGCAGTAAAGTAAATTGATGAATTTCACATTCTCAAAAATGTTGAACCATTGACAAGGTGTAATATGATCATTTTTATTGAAAAAAAAACTGAATGTTAAAAAAAATTCGAGAAAATATAATTTATTCTTGTGTGGGTTTTAGGGGTAGCCGTCTAGTTGTCACCCCGACTACTTGACACCTGGTCATTTTGGCCATAGGCCAAAATACTTACCTACTTGTACCCTCGAAAAATATGCCATTGCTGTCAAGTTGTCACCCCGACTACTTGACACCTACTGGACCAAAGGTGCCAACTAGTCATGACCGTAAACGACAACTTGACACCTCGCACGCTCACGTCTACTTGTCCCCTAAAAACCGGTTTTAAAAGGGGACAAGTAGTCGGGGTGGCACCTAGTCGCGTACCCTCTTTTAGAATACCATGCTATACCTGTTACTGCATTTCACGTTCTGAGATAAATTTTGTACCGGTTTCTGAAATAGTTCAGACCTATTTCATAAAATTCCTTTCAATGTATTTTGTGTATGAATTTGAATAATAGACTCATTGAAAAAAACGTATTCGTTTGCTTTATTTTACTCAAATATAGTTTCATTCTACTGTTAAATATGAAATTTCAGGTGGCTCATTTTTTCTTGTGTATCTTTATCAATGGCTCGATTTTTTCAGGATCTACCATCAGTTATCAGAAAAACTGCTAAATTCTTGAACAAAGATTTGTCTGATGAACAAGTGAGCAGATTGAGCGAGCATCTGAGCTTCGAGAGCATGAAGAATAATAGAGCCGTCAATTATGAAGAAGTAGTGGAGATCAACAAGAAGTTCAAGCTGATAGAAGCCGATGGCTGCTTCATGAGGAGTGGCAAGGTTGGTGAATGGAAGGCCAAAATGTCACCACAACTGATTGATCGGTTCGATAAGTGGACCGAAAAATACTTTGCCAATTCGGGGCTGACTTTTTGACTCTGGTCTGCCAAAAATCTACGAAAACCCTCTAGCATGTAATATATATTGGGTTTGGAAAATCCTAAAATGATTGTAACATGAATATTAAAAGCTGTATTATCTTTAATAAGGTCAACTATGAAATTTATGGTTATGTTATGAAATTCTATAGCTATAGTTGAATAAAAATACGGTAATGTAAATCAATGTATTCTCAAAGACAATGTGAAATAATACATAGCGATGAATATTAGGCGAATTCGAAAAAAAATCTTTCCCATGAGAATGCTCATAGCTACCATATTGCATTTTCTTTGGTGCGATCTCCAATGGTAATAGCGATTCTCATAGCAAATAACCATCCAATTGGAAAAATTCAGCCCATCGAATTACATTTGAAAGTAGCTCTTCTATTTTTAGTCGGATCTATAATTATAATTATAATTGATTAATTTTAAACATTATAATGAATTATTTATATTCATTCTGATCTATAATTAAATGTATGCCTATCAAATTGTTTCTACTTCTGGCTCCCACTAACAAAAATCCATTCCATCAAAATTGAACATAATATATCATCCTAACCAATGCTCAAATATTTCAAGTTTCACTTCAATCCAACTGATTCGATCATTTGAGAGAAGGACTCTGGGGTGAACCTGATAGAGATATATTCCCAATAAATTGAATTTTAAATTTTTAATAATTTTGAAATTATTATTGTAGAAGATTCAATGAGAAGCAAGAGATTAGAATAGTTGGTTATACAGTAAATACGAGGTTTCTGTCCAAATACATAATTTTACCCCTTATTCGTTTGCAGAAATCAGAACAAATACACAATAAAAAGGTGGCAATGTATTAGAGGCTATATAATTTTATTTTGAATGTTTCTTCTCATATTCTAAAACTGTAATTAATTCTATATTTTATTTCAACTTTAAAAATTAATGAAAGAGAAGATATAATATACTCTCCTTTATATGTTATGATCTTGCTTAAAAGTATTATATTGTACAACTTAACTGCTCATGAAAATTCTGTTTGAAATGCTAATCAAAAAATGAACATGATCACATTGAATCGAGACTAATATTCATTGATTTCGACTATAATTAATATTGTTTTATATGATGAAAATATACATTTTACTGTGATATTAAATTGTTGCTGAATATGAAGAGTATAGGGCGGGGGTTTGATTTCCTTTTTTCATTTTTCCAATAAATGATTGAATTTTCACATTTAAAACAGTAGCTACCGGTAACTCTACTTTTTGCCAATTCCGAATGCGTTTCGATAAGACAAAAAATCATCTTCAGCGTACAATAAGTAACTTGTAAGTTGTGGCTAATGCTGACTGAAGCCCTTAAGCATGTGGCGACAAAGAAGATCTAATGTTTGTTAATGTGTATCTGAATAAGTGGGCCAAATATGTGTGCGAAATTATGAAAATGCAAACTTTTATGGAAAATATTTTCATGAAAAGGTTGTGCACCACCAGAGAAAACTCCTATAATTAATTAACTGCTATTATTTAATTAATTTACTCTGTGGCACCACGTATTTGAAAAGCTTTTACTATAGTGAGGTCTACTATAATGGCAGTGGAGAAAGATAGGAGAACAACGTTTGCCGATTCTGTACCTTGTCACTGATGCCTTCTATAGAGGACAGCTGATACTGATATTTGTGATTTAATATCAACTGTTCATTCTAGTTTTAAAAAAATAATCATTATTTGTCAAGAAAATATATTTTTCAATGATTCAATGACAATTATTCATACCATAACTGAGGAGAAATATTTTGTTGAAGAAGTATTTCTTTATTGTTAAAACACAGCGTTGCGGATCTAGAAATGGATAGTGCTATCTGCTTTATGGAATGATAAACGAGGATGTGGTTACACCAATATTAATCGAATACTGCCATTATAACATTTAGAATAAGAATGTAGGCCGCCTACACTTATTCTAGATGAATAAGTGTGATTTCAATGCAAGTTCTAATTTGAAAAATCAGTATACATCTATTATAAATGTCACTAGAGAGACATTTCAATATTTGAGTACTATCAATTTAAAAAAATGGAATCATTTTTTATAATCAAGGAACATATTTACGAACAATTGAAATATATACAATACGTAGGATAAAACTCCTCACCTAGAAACTAGTCTGTGTGTGAAGAGGGTCGTCTACAATAAAATGCAAACCTTTTTGAAAATGAAAAACGTTTTCATTATTCCCAATATTTGAGACATGAGTGCCTAGATTTGATACTGTATCTTGGAAGGGATAAATTGGTTGAGTTTCAGCTCAGGAATTGAGAGAACCATACAAGGTGGTCTTATCTTGCTAAGTTTATATCTGTGCGTCAATTTCGACCTAATAAAAATGTGTGAAAGAAAGTAATATAATTGAGAAAAGATAGGTAACATTCCATCAAGCATTGTTCGTTCGCCTCTGCCCATATTTAATCATCTTATATTTGTAAATTATTATGATATTTTTCGCTGATACCCAAAGTAAATGTCATTATAAGTGATCATAAGAGTGAAGTGCGGTATTGTAGAGGAATAGGAAAACCCTTAAGTGTTGCAGCTAAAATAACCAATTGAACCACCGAGAAGTGGAGAGTTCAGTAAGATTTATGGATTGATCACTACTCGAAATTATTTTTGAGTCACAGAATTACACTCAGAAATTTCTTCTCGAATCATGTTAAAAGACTCTCGATTTATCAAAAAAATATATTTTTCATGGCAATCAACTTTAATTTCAATCAAGAGTGAAGGTGAGAGGCTATTCCAGCCTCCAAGTATATATTTAGTAATTATTCATTCTGATAAAAATTTATTTGTTATACTCCTTATTTGATTCATTGTATGATAGGGCTCGAGTAATGACAATTTTGATTGAACTTGGCTGAGTAGAGCTTTTAATGCTAATAGATAATGATTTGATAATCAACTAATAATATACCGTATTATAGTTTTCCACTTTACTTAATTTCTGGATATTTGTTCTGTCTCTAGTTCGATGGATTGATAATCTCTTAATTTCATCATTTTCATGTTCGAATTAAAAACAAATTAATGAATTTAAAACTGAATGATTTGTATTGAGAAGGGATACAAGCTTCAAGTAACAGATAAACATGGAAACCGAATTTTGGTTTTCAAGTGGATTAGACGATCGATTGATTGTTTGTGGTGTACAACCGATGTATGGGAAGTGCGCTTCATCAATTTTAAACCAGCCACTTCATCATCTCGATTTGAAATATGCATGTCCAGTTATCGGGGGAGATCGATCATATTGGAGAAATAAATTGAGCCAGCCTGTCAAAACCCGTCCTGGACCTGAAAATTGGATATTGCAGGCTATTATAGCATATTGAGTTGTTTGATTAGTCTACCACTCTTCAATTGCCAAGTACATGCAGCGGGACTGAAAATGATGTTTTTGGTTTTAAGTGTCAAATCAAGCGATGTCAACTGCAGTACATCCACTACAGGAGAGGTGATGCGTGACTTTTTTATACAGGTGAAGCATGTTGAGAGTAGCAGCTCAAATTAGCAGCCGGGCTGACAATCGTCGGTTTGTAACGAAGCGGTTGCCATGGCGACATGGAATGACGTCATACTTCGATTCTGTCAAGCGAATGGAGCCGCAGCCACGCGCTTTCCTGCTCGGCGTGACGTCGACGTGACAAACGTGTGTGGTTAACGTCACTTCAAAGCGTGCCGGACACGACACATTTATCTATCATTTTCCTCAGTCATCATTAGGCCTAACTCTCCACATATATGTCCACTTTGTTGTAGGATTTCAATTGATATGTTCAACAAAATATAATATTCCAAATATCTCACCCACTTGATTCAAAAATGAATTTCGAAGTACTCGGATTTTCTAGAATAATAATAATCCATCATATATTCTAAAGAGGAATTAAAGCTGTCAGGCTAGAGAAACACTAGAATTTTTGGGTTCAATGGAAATTGAGTTCATGGAACAAATTGTACAGCCCCAATAAACGTTTTGACACTCGCCGATTCCTCACCGACACGACACCAAAATTTCCTACAATTGCTGGATTGTAGAGGTAAGCCAATTCAATCAGACAAATGGGGGACATTCTTGGTGTGGTGTCGGTGAGTAATCGGTGTAAGTGGGATTTTTTACAATATTTTGCAATATCATATAAGTAGGTATAGATTTAAATAGATCAAAATCAATGCTTCTTACTTGGTAAATAGTGCCTTCTTCTCAATATCCATGGTAGATATCTTTTCAAATTTAAAATAATGGAAACTTGAATACATGCACCAGCACGTTCATTTGTTATTGTATCTATACCTACATCAAGCCTATATGCCTCGACTTTGATTAATGTGTTCAGGAGTAATGTGATTCATAGATGTGCGATGATATTTAATTAGAAAATTATAGAAGAAATACAGTAATTACATTTCTCTCTGTATACTTGACAAGCTACAGTCAGGTATTCTATATGGAAAACTATTCACACTTGAGGAGATTTAGATTTGAAAACAATCTGATCACAATAGAGGAATTTCTAAGGGATGATAATCTCTCATTCGCTAACTGATTCAATATTTTCCCTTTCTCCCATGAATAGGCTACTGGATTATGTTCGACTCCCAGCTTATCATAGATCGAACAATGTATATTTATGCTTATTGGCTCCAAATGCCTGTAAAGGCCTTCCTTGACTTCTATTGTTCCGCATTAAATTTAATAGGCTCTTATTGTACAACCAACAATCTAATTCAATTATTTCATCAGAGATTTCTAAAATGAGGCGATTCATATCTAAGTTTATAACAGATTATTGAATGATCAGTATAAAAGTTACTACGTCTGGTGAATCACCAAGATCATTAACAAGTTAGTTTATCCCGCGTGAATTCAGATGCAATTAGGGTGTGCGCTGATTGTTTTATCACGTAATGAATATTAGTGGAGCGAGCTATTTTCGATTCTCTCATTTGATTCTTCACAACGATAATATTCATTTCCACTTCCTCAGCAACTCCAATTTCATAGTTCGTTGGAGTCGTAAACTGATGAGTTGAAAATTCATAGAGCGTCACTGTTTATCAAAATCCTCGTATTTATGTTCCAGTGCTTTATTCGTTATGAGTTACTAAGAGATTGTTGATATCTTACGAGAGAAGGATATTATTTTTTTCTCTGCCTACGATTTCTGAACTGCTTCCAAACGAATCTTTGCTGACGTCAGTATTATTACGAAAGTTTTGGCCCTCTCTGGTCTCCCGGTCGTTATCTGAGTGATTCACAAACTGTCAATCTTGTCCTCCGCACCAATGATGTTGACCCCAATACCTTGACAAGCACAATGTCTTTTTGTATCCAATCTCCAATTTATTCATTTATTCTTCAGATATTTAATTAATTCGCTCGTTTGTTGCTGTAGTAGATTGAGAGTGTTATAGTTTGAGAAGGGGTTGGTTACGTGGTAAGAGAGACGGCCGGCAGCACTATAATTTCTCTCTCTAGGATGAAATGAGCTTGTCTAATCAATCAATCTCAGTGGTCCGCGATTACGTACCTTTCAACGTCATCTGTTTACATTTATTTTTTTATTTTTGACGTGACAACGTCTTATAAATTGGTTTGCCGGAAGACACTTCAAGAAACTGCGTTATTCTTTACATTTATTTATTTTAAAATTTAGTCATTTGCATGTTCTGAGAAGCGAAAGGAGGTATTAACGAACAATTTATTACTTTTTTGACCAAGCGAAGTGAGGTCTAAGATTCAAGTCGACGGTTTTTACATTTCTCTTAATGTTTAAATGTTTATATGTTTAAATGTTTGAATGTTTACATGTTTAAATGTTTAGATGTTTAGATGTTTAAATGTTTAAATGTTTAGATGTTTAAATGTTTAAATGTTTAAATGTTTAGAAATGTTTAAATGTTTAAATGTTTAGAAATGTTTAAATGTTTAAATGTTTAAATGTTTAAATGTTAAATGTTTAAATGTTTAAATGTTTAAATGTTTAAATGTTTAAATGTTTAAATGTTTAAATGTTTAGAAATGTTAAATGTTTAAATGTTTAAATGTTTAAATGTTTAGAAATGTTTAAATGTTTAATGTTTAAATGTTTAAATGTTTAGAAATGTTTAAATGTTTAAATGTTTAAATGTTTAAATGTTTAAATGTTAAATGTTTAAATGTTTAGAAATGTTTAAATGTTTAAATGTTTAATGTTTAAATGTTTAAATGTTTAAATGTTTAAATGTTTAATGTTAAATGTTTAAATGTTTAATGTTTAAATGTTTAAATGTTTAATGTTTAAATGTTTAAATGTTTAAATGTTTAAATGTTTAAATGTTTAAAGGTTTAAATGTTTAAATGTTTAAATGTTAATGTTTAAATGTTTAAATGTTTAAATGTTCAAATGTTTTAAATGTTTAAATGTTTAAATGTTTAAATGTTTAAATATTCAAATGTTTTAAATGTTTAAATGTTTAAATGTTAAATGTTCAAATGTTCAAATGTTCAAATGTTTTAATGTTTTGTTTAATTTACTAGAATTAAGGTTTCTTACATAATTTCTTGTTCAGGTCGATTCCTTGCTTAATAAATTACTTGTTAAGGTTAATTAATTTCTCAAATCATATCTATAATCAAGAATATTATTTATATCGATACACTTCTGTTTTCCCTAGAATCAACTCAAATCGTTCCAAGAAATCCAAATAGATATTTCGCAAAAATATCAATAAGTGAACAAATTGGGTAACATGACTCTAGAAAGTTGCTTGTAAGTGGATGATGAGGAGGGAAATAGTGAGAAATGTAAGTATCTATAACTGTGGATCCCTCCCTTTACATAAGATTGGACAAAACATGATTTCAATCTTGGATAATATATCCTTGTATCCATTTCAATTCATTTTTATTTCACCACCCACATCACAAGGATGAGGGGCACGTCAAGGAAGCGAATGAAAGTCGCTACTTGTGAATCACACTCTTCACTGGTAATTCCTTCAGTGAATAGAGTGGATTGTCTAGAAATAATTTTTCTAGAGCTTGCTTAAATGGTTTAGGCTCTTTCATACTTTTTATATCGTGTGGCAGGCAATTATGGAAGCGGAAACCCTGTTTATGTGGCTATCTCTGTGTTTTCAGCAGTCTACTGTATGGGAGGTCGAAATCGTTTTTCCTCTTGTTCATGTATATTGTGTCTACATGGCCTAACCGTTACATACTTTTTTATATATATAGAATTGTCTTGTAGATATAGAAGGATACAACTTAAAGATTCTGTCCCTCCTGAAATATGGCCTGCAGTGAGCATCATATGGCAAACAGTTTATAATCCTTATTGATTTCTTTTGTAATATCAGTATTTGTTCTATGTATGAGTGCGGTGCGCTTCCCCAGGCTATTATGCCAAAACTGATGTGTGAAGCGAATAATGAATGATAGGCCATCTTATCCCATAGAGTGATGTGGATAATTTGCTACACAGTGATTCAGTGTGCTCC